>NW_027526460.1:110410627-110505706 GCF_048455015.1 Haemaphysalis longicornis
GACTTCGCCGTAACAAAAGTTTCTTGTATATATATATATATATATATATATATATATATATATATATATACAGTAAAAGAGAACAGAAGACTCATTCTGACGAAGGCTTGCCCCAAGCCGAAACGTTAATACATGTTCGTTCGTTACCCTTTAGTCTTCTCTTTTACTTTACATTTTTACCGGCCCCATTGTACTTTATTCATACGCTATATATATATATATATATATATATATATATATATATATATATATATATATATATATATATATATATAGCAGAACAGAAAGATACGGGACGAGGGACTCGGTAAAGATACATATCAAGGTTGCAGTCGTCATTGCCAGTGCTATTCGGCTTTTTTCTTTCGAAATATTTAATAGGGCCGAATGACGTGTGCTTGTCACGTTTCTTTGATACATTGATAAATAAGCGAAAATATAAGTCGAGAAAAAATGCGCCGTTTTTCCGGGATATATATATATATATATATATATATATATATATATATAGTATAAATGCACATTTGGTTGGTGGAAGGATATTTCGCTAGAATAGGGCCAACCTGTAGAGAAAAATATAACGGCGGCCTTGTAAGTCCTTGGTCAAGTTTCCATCGGTACGCATTTGAATCCTCAGTACTGTACCGAGTGCAGCCATACGTGATCCTAAAAAAAGGACGGGCAAATGTTACCTATCCAGCTGTCCAGTACAGGAAACCCTTTTTTATTTCAGTGTTACGAGGGTAGGTGATTGCGCAAGTAAGCACGGTTCTGTTTCTAGAAAAAAAGAGGGGGGCTTTTTCTCCGTTTCGCTTTTACTCAACAGCGACGAAAGCGCCATGATGAGCGCAAGAAAGAAAAAGAAATGGCTCAGGTCTAACACTTCTAAACTTAGTAACCACGAGCGAAAGCAGAGACAACGCAGGCAGTGCTTGGTGAAAGTTTGCCTTTGCTTGAAAAAGGCACATCTTGCGCGCCGGCAGCTGAAGGTGGCTTGCGACGAGATGTATGACCTTGAAAGATGTAGCGTAGTAGAGCTGTCGCTCTAAAATACAATCATTGCTTTGAAACCCAAGCGTAATAGTGCATATCTCTCTTCTGGAACTGGCTGGATCTAAGGCCCTGACTGTGTGGTGAGGGAAAGCGGTAACAACTGGGGACACGTGACAAAACGAAAGGTACGATTATTCACGCACGCAGCGTCTGTGAAGGTATTGCCGAGAGTGCGAAGGATAGCAACACATTCGTCTTGGCACTCACGTATACGTTACAACGGTTACCGGCACCAAAGAAAGGGTACAACCAGCGCATCATGGCGTGAGCTATTAGGAAGTTTTAGCACTCCGCATGCTCCGTCTGTACCGTGGTTACCGTGTTAACAGGTACCCGTCTGGGCACTTGCGCATTCGTTTCGGTGGGGAGGATTAGTTCCGTGACCGGGCGTCGCCATGCCCGCGCATTCGTTACGGTGGGGTGCGCCCTCCTCGCCGTGCCTCCGCACGCATGCGCAGTCCGGTCCCGGTTAACACGGTAGCCACGGAATAGACGGAGCATACGCAGTGCTAAAACTCTCTATTGTCATCACGCCTTGGCGAGGGCAACTTCTGAAGAGGAAACTAGTGAGGAGATTCCTGATGTTGGATGCAGAAAGTGAAAATCTCTCATAAGGCGAGTAGCCGATAGCTGACAACAAGGAGGGGCAAACGAGGTTGCAAGACACGCATACACAACTATCGGACGCCTCCTCAGACAGGCGGCCTCACTCCATCGTAAGCGGAAACCAAAGGCAAGAGTAGACCGAAACTATGCCACACCAGGGTAGTTACAGCTGGGCCAATGCTACCTGAACGATGTTGGGCATGGGCAACGGTGGAAAGAGAGGAAGCGCGCGCAACAGGCGAGAAGGAAAGTTTAGCAAGAAGGGAAATTGCACAAAACCGCGATATATTGAGAGCTACTGAAGTCGCTTGTATTGGTTGTATATTTTATTTCCTCTTATTATTTGAAGGGCCATCGTTTCGTTCTTTGAGTTTGCGCGGCTCTCATTGTAGGGCAATCGGCGCTCGTTAGCCGCTTCTCCCTTCCTCGGGGTAGACTGCTCCAAGAAAAGGAAACGAAATATTTCAGCAGGCGAAAAACGCAATTCGGTGCTTGTGTTCACGTGTTGAGTGTAAAAACAATTTTTTAAGACGCAGGTTTTGTGGTTTGGAGTTACTAAGCCATTGCTGCGTAAGTTTTTGAGTGGTTGGCTTATCTTTCACACTGCAAATTATCTTGCTTTAATTCGTTAGTTCCAGTTGCATCCAGCTATAGCCTAACCCGGGGTGTTGATTGCGGCCTGCTAAAGCTGTTTTATTTAAAGCGGTTTTATCTAAAGAGGTTTTATTTCGGTGGCCTTGAAGCGTTAATGTTGACGTTAGCCAAGAGGCAGAAAGACTGACTAAGTCGAGATGCTCTCAGAAAAAGTGCAAATTAAAAAAAAAAACGCGTCGTTGTGTTGGCCTCCCGGAACATAATTTTAGAGCATTTCATGACCCCCGCAATGGCTCTCTCAATGTTTCTTATTTCTACACTAGGAAAACGGTTAGTAGATCTTCGTATTAAAATAGTAACAGTTCTCACAGATCTACGAGATCTCGCAGCTTGTTACATTCGTGCAGTTTGTTACACTCGTCGCGAGATGCGAATGCATCTAGTATTGCGATTATACGGATTTAGATTGACGAAATTCGCAGTGAGAGAATACAACAGCAGATTTTGTGATAAAGTCAAAGAGCTCCCCCTTTAGGCTTCCGGAAGAATGTAAAAATAGGTGCTAGGATATGCTTCCATGTGTAAAAGTCTATCCATTGTTCAAAGTTGGTTCATTTGACTGGAAAATGTAATTGGCGATTGGAAACCCAGAGCTTTACGTAGCAATTCTATACAAAGCCCAAAAAATTGTTTTCGTCTCCAGGTATTCGGGATTTACAAACTGACGTGAACAGTTAGCCAAAAATCTGTAGCGCCAAGAGCACCGTCAAAAACGTTTGCCACAAACTTCAGAAGTATTTTTTTAAAGGTGTCTTGTTTTTGTTTTGTTTTGCTTCTAACCAAACCGAAGCCCAATCGCTGGTTGTACGCGAGCTCCCGCCCTTTCAGTGCAGATAACAAATGACAAGGATGTTATAGGTCGACCGTTACCAGCGTTGACAAGGCGACAGGGAAGGACGTTGCAGTATACATACCGCATTTCATAGAGTATTGGAAGGAAGCGCTCACTAAGAATAATGACACAGACTAGACAGGACCATCCCTGCTCACCCTGGTTTCGCAAACGTGAGATTGTACCCATGGACAGTTTCCTTCAACAGAAAACAGCCATTGTTATTAATCAAATCATAAGGTATAACCACCCTGTTCATTTATCCGTTCTGTGCTCCTCATCCCGCCACACCAGAAATTGTGTTGCTGGTAACTTCAACCTACCGCCACCAATAACGTATACGGAGAATGACTGCTCCAGTTCACCGGTACCAAAATATGAAACAGTTTGTCGCAGGAAATAAAATCGCCTTAATACTTTTCCATAAAATAAAAAACAACGTTTTTTTGCCCTGCTATTGAACCTCCGTGACCGGCATACCCTCCTGAAATAATAACTATACTCGGTTATTTATTCTCTTCCAATATCACGTAGTCCAGCGAAAAATTGCTGCGTAGTTGTTATTCTTCGTTGGCTATCTTTTAGGGGCGAAGCTCCTTAGGGCGTGGGTCTGTCCATCCTCGACGTATGTATGTAGCCACCTCTAGTTTAGTTCTTGGATTGTTTACTAGATGGCGTGGCTACCTCTAGTTTAGTTCTTGGATTGTTTACTAGATGGCGGGGAGCGTTGTAATAAAATCCGTTCGCTGTTGGCGCGCGCTCGGAGTCGTCCGATGGATAAGGCTGCAGATGTGCGAGCCCGCGAGGCAGAAGCGCTCCGTGAAGCTGCGTGACGCCGCCGCCAAGATCCTGCCGTACGAAAGCGGGAGGCCGAAGCGTGTCGTCTGGCTGCGCGACGACGCCGCCAAGATCCCAGCGTTCGAGAACGAGAGGCCCAAGCGTCACGGCAACGGCGCGAGGACCCTGCCGTACGCGAAGCGGCACGGCTGCGGCGCGAAGAGGATCTCCAAAACGTCAGAGAACGGGAAGCGGCGAGAAAGCGCGCGTATCGGCAGGCAGACCCCGATGCAGTGAGAGCTCGTGAGGCGTCTGCAAAACGCATCAGGCGAGCTCAGCCCCAAGGTGCCGACGCACGGTTTAAGCGAGACTTTCTAGACGTTACGTTCCGACACAGATGTAGTGGGCGAACTTTCACTGAAGAGTCACGGTTTTACCGATGATTTCCCCTCAGGAGCTTCGCCCACTCATCATCATTCACCCCGTGGATATGCTGTGAATTTTTTTGTTTCCGTATAACTGAATAATTGCAATCAATTATTTGTATAATTGATTAATTTCACAAGACAGAAAGCTGGCTTCATTTTGAGCGTTAGGTGGTTGAATGCGGATACGACGTGCTCGCTATACACTGCAGTGGAGATTGTGAAACATTTCGAATAAATCGATAACTAGAATGATTCCCTGCCGATTTGTATCAAACCAAATCTGGCTTTCATTTCAATGCAAAAACTTAAAACAACGGATCGCGCGAAATGAGGTCAGTAATCATCGTACGACCGTTTCCTCGCCTACGAAAAAAGCCGAAGGGACAGCGTTGAAGCAGTAACGGCCCGCATGCGGTGTGATTTTTTTTCCCTTGCAGGCAGAAGAAACCGCAGTAACGACGGCCTTGTTGCAGCCAAACTTTTGCACGATCTCCGGATCTGCTTGTGTTCGATGTTTAACGAACGGTCGGAAGATGAATGATCCTTGCCGTTGTTCGACTGCCCTGCTTTGATGGTTGCGAGGTCAACTGTAATTATAAGAACAATGCTCAGCCGAATCCGTTCAGATAATTTTGTTTTTGTCGTTTTGTGGCAACCGGCTTAGTGGAGTGAGCGCTTTCGTTCCCGGGTAAAACAGCCCGGCGTTTCTACAAACAACAGTTAATGCTTAGAACCATCTGTTTGCTTTGACGGCATTGGCGCAGACGATTGAGCATTGATGCGCAAATGCGAGGTCGGCGAACGATTCCTCATGATTTGTTAATCGCCGTAGCTGTTGTTTGATCAGTGGTAGAACACGGGAATGCTTTTCGATTCGAGTTACTGGGCAAGCTTCTGCCATAGCACGGATGTATCGCGTCATGGATTGGTAATATCAGCACCCCAATATTTGAAACAAACTTTGGAGCAAAGTATTCACTGAACTTTTAAGGCAGCGCAGGCGGTGAAAGAGGAAAAGGGGCAAAAAAGAAGCTTTCTCGTCGTACATCGAGACGGCCGACGCTTGGAATAGCATAGGATACAGGGAATTGATATCAAAGATGAATGCCTGCGTTTTGCCCACGCCCTAAACTTAGCAGCTTACGTTGAGTACTGACACGACGAGTGTCCACACAGAATACATAAAGAAGAGGGCTGCCTGATGCATGACAGTTGAGTCCGTGTCCAATATATATGTATATATATATATATATATATATATATATATATATATATATATATATATATATATATATATATATACTGCCAGTGGGGGGCCGCCATCTTTTAACAGCGAAGCTGTTAGCAATTCGTTGATTCCGGCGTTTCACGAAACTCAGTATAACAATATAAAAAAAAGATATCACTGCCACCGGCATGACTCGAACCTGTGTTTGGTAGATCAACGGAGTTGGTCACAGTTGCCTTCACCGACTCGATTACTACCGTGAGTTGGTATTTTTGTTGTATAACGATAACTTCCTTTACATTTAAATATACACGCTATGTCGAAGATTACACATGATTCAGCAGTAGCTATGACAGTGGATGTGTCGGTTACAGGCTTTGGGTAGTGAGATGATAATGAACATATATTCAGGGAGAAAAACACAAACCAGAGAAGGAAAAACAATGACAGCAGCAACACACGCTCTACAGTAACAAACGCTAAAGGAATTCTGCGGGACTTATAAGCCGTTGCTGATCACACTTCTATATACAACTGAAAGTGGGATTGGACAAATAAGACGCTGACCTGTTGAGTGCTCGAATTTTTTAATCGGCTTGCAAGTTTCCATGTCTGCGCATCTCTTTTTTTGTCTCATAGCGCTTGAGTGCATGGCTGCCCCGGGCGACCGTTCTTCTCAGTTCCAGGTCAGAGCTTGATGTGCCCAGTGCGTTGACCGTCCATTCCGCAGAAAGTGTATCCATTGGGACTGTGTGTGGGGAGCGAACTCAACTGGATCTATCTTCGCTTTCCAGAGCGTGTGGAGGCCGATGGCTAGGACGCAGTCACGGGCAATGGGAGCGTCCTTCTCGACGCATAGAAATTTGAGGCCTGGCCAGGTGACATCCCATGAGGTTCTGAAGCACGATTCTATTTCATTCCAGAAATACCTTGCCGTGTTACAGGAGCCAGTACAAGAAAATTAAACGGCTTACTCACTCGGCTGGGACTGTGAGGAGAGGAATCGCGCCTCCTGCTTGAAACAGAACACGTGATAGGGTACACGATGCACCTGCGGGCGCCTAGTTTAAGTGCGCGCGTTCCGTTCGTTCGTTCTGCTTCTTAGATTTGCTTATTATTCACCTTTATAGCAATAAAGATGAAGTGAGGGTCGTTGCGGCAGCGGAGAAGAAGCAAATCGGCTGCAATCGTGGACTTAAACCGTTGTGATGGTCGCGAAAGTTGCGTACAGCTTCGCTACCTTCAAGTCTTACGTGCTAGCGTGAGCTTCCTTCATTTTTTGAAGACTTTGTCTCTTGTAGCAGCGCGGTCGCTTACTAATGTTTTTTTTCTTCCATGGTAAATAACTCAAATATGGAGGAAAATATATACACGCAGCATTGACAAATCAGGGTGAAACGGTAATATGGAATTCGGCGAACAAAACATTGACAAATACTCCCGCTAGTAAGGAGGCAGGGATCCACACTGGTGCGAAATAGGGTACAAATCAGGTCTCAGATCATTTGGTCATAGTAGCCTCTTAGCGTAATTATTATTTCACTAAAGTGCAACTTGGATGATACCATCGGCTCAGCGTGTCTATCTAACATGCGCGTTTTCCAGAGACTCTGTATTGCCACCAGAAAAAAAAAAAAAAAAAAAAAAACAGGTCATAAGGCACATAATCGCGGGGAGCTACAAGGTACCGCCCAAGGGAGGGTGTTAATTTCAAGTATTTTCGGAGTTTCCGTTGATGCACATCCCAGAACAATTTAGCGTTTTTGCAGTCAATGAAACAATGCTCAATTGCTTGTGGGCAACCAAACAGTCTACAGTTAATGGTTATCTGCTACTACCAGGCTTCTTGCTGACATAGTAGGCGTTGTTGCGAGTGCCACATGCACCTGAAAGGATGGCGGGGCGTCCTGCCTCCCTCCTCCCTGTGGAGGTTGATCGGCACCGGCGCCGCCCAGTGCGCTGGCGTCTGACATTGATGAATGGCGGGTGGAAGAGGGGAGCGTGCGGGCAGGCACGCGGGAGATCAGCGCCGCCGGCGTCGCTAAACTCTCCCGGGATTCCCCTCGATCCTTCCGCTCCGGGGGACAGCGGCCCCCCTCCGTCCTCTTCCAGCATCCCACGGGCCGCCACGCATGCCTCCCGCGCCTCCCCCTTCTCGCTGCCTCGGCCCTGGCTGCGAGTTATGGCCGCAAAACTAGCACATATGGTCCGTCTGGCTCTGCGCTGGGCTTCTGACTCCCCCCTCCTGCCAACTACTATTCTGAGTTTTAAGCTAGTTCTGACCCAGGCGTGCGCGTTTCTAGACCGGACGGTGCGCTCGCACGAATGCGTCTGGCGCACCAGGTCCAGGAGGTTGCGCAGTGCCTGGCGGAGCAGAGATAATTTCAAAAAAAAGCAAAACTGAGTTATTAAAGCGATGCTTTATATGGCTAAGGGAACGGGGGATCCGGCGGTCCCGTGTACGCAGAAAACTCCTCCAGCGCAACCCCATGCGCATGCCCGAAAACATAACCAGATTGGAGAGGAGATAGAAGTAAGGGGAGAGCGAGATTGGCTGGGCTTATAGCGTGATGCAGCTACACTCTCGCATCCAGCGACTGTGGTAAGTGGGAACTGCACATCGCAGGGAGCGAAGCACGCGGGTTGAGACCCGCCACGCGTTACAGCTTTCCTGGTTAACCACCTGTGCGTAGTTGAGGGGGGTATTTTTGTAGCGTAAGCTACACTGGCCGAGGTTGAGCAGTTTCGCGTTTGCCGTGAAGGGCCGTTCTGCGCAAGCGTGAGGGGCATAGGATTTGATTTGATTGGATTGGCGTGGCGTGGTTTGGCTTGGCTTGGATTGGCTAGGATTGGATTGGATTTGGCTTGAACAGGATTAAAGTGGATAGTGTTGCGTCATAGCCGCGGCAGACGCACTGGCGCCAGTGCGTGCCCAGGTGTGCACCTCAACTGCGCAGTAGCCAAGTCTGACGCTGCGCCGGAGCCGCTTGATAGCCGTTTCGCGTGGCTCGTGAAGAGCCGTGCTGAGCATGCACGAGGAGCACTGACTGGGCAGGACTGGACTGGACTGGATTAGACTGAATTGGACTGGACTGGATTGGACTGGACCGGACTGGATTGGACTGGATTGGACTGTACTGCTGAACCTTAGCTCACGCTACGTATATCCTGGCATAGCAGAGCTAAGCCACTACTAATTTTTCTGGTTAGTTTGTAGGAAACTAGATACGACCTACTTCTGTCGATTTCATCCAACCAGAGTGCTCTACGAAAAAAAAATTGGCCGCGTATCTGCTCCTTTCGTTGCAAATGACGTCAAAAGATCTTTATCGGCTTTTGCGAAGTAAATGCCTCCCTTCGCTTTACCGCTCACCTCTCATGCTGTTCCTCTTGCGTCGCGCTCCTCCCAAGGTAAAGACGCCAAATGTTTGCTTAAATCATTTTAAATTTTGCGCGTTCCACTGCTCCAAACCGGGTGTCTCGATGCGAACGCTGCCGTACGGCGAAGACGCGCGTGAATCGAGGCGCCCTACTTCAACGTTTATAGAACCGCGTTTCCCTACTCCACGTGCGTTGCAAGCAGAACGTGGAAACTATCTAGTGGAACCTTGCGTAACTGTTAGCGGTTGATTTCTTAAAATGGCGCCAGAAGCTATAGTGGCGCGGGCGACAGCAGGCGACGGCGGAGTGAATTCTTTTTCTGCAGTTGATGAAGTATTTAATTTCGCAAAAGTCAAGCATGTTTGAATTTTTATAAAGGAACACTGGAAATATCACTTTTGTATTGATTTGTTGTCTCATAATTGCGTAATGTCTTGTTCTTCTTCAACAATGTTGACAAGTATGAACATTACACCGGACCAAGACGGGTAGATTTAGCTGTAAGACTATTGCGCAGGCATTCTTTTGCTTTGGCCGCGTGGCTGAATCGAGTCACAGACAGACAGATGGGCATACAGACATACAGACAGACCAAAATTTCTGTGTTTAAGTAGCCCAAGAAAGACTATCGTCTTTAAAAAAAGCAACAGTTTTAGACCCCGGGCGCTCTAAAACATGGCATTGTCCCCCGCAACAAAACCATTCAAAGCGGCGCTGCAGCGGCGTATGGTACTGTTGCGGTGCGGTGAGTAAGGTTAGGCCTCCGGACGCGGCTGCGGATTCTATTCGGCGAGAAAACACGCATATTTTGAAGTTTTTGGGGCACGCTGAGAACGACCATTTTCGGCGCCTTCCATTCGCGGATGTGTCACGGTAGATTGTGTCATTCTTTCTTGAAAGGTGCTTTTAGAGCGTGAGCGTGATCATAGTCGGTACAAGCTTGAATATCTCTAATAAGCCCGGATATTCGGCTCACACTGAGTGTTTAAAGGAGCCATGAAGACAAAATACAAGTTGGGTTTATTAGAAAGACTGCTTAGTCCCGATAACAATGATACCAATATCATCGCAATCTCCGAACAAATAACGGAGATATGAAAGAAAACGTGTGAAGCAGTCGCGACCCCCTAGCCAATTTCCCGCAACTTTTCTATGACGTCACAGAACCTTGTTTGTGCGATTGGCGGCCGCCTAACTGACCTGTCACGACGACACATGACTGGACGTCTGTAATGGGGCCTCTAGTTCCATTTGAGCGCATCACTTGAATGCTAACGAGCAGTTAACGCATTGAAAATTATGCTTTATTGTTGGCCCGTATGACGTCATTCTTGCTCATAACACGTCACTGTGGCGCGAAATTTGAAAGTTTTTAAATACTTCTTGCTTTTTTTTTCTTTAAAAAACATCTTTTGTGGCTGTAATGGAGCTGAGTGAGATACTGAATCCTAGTTCTTCCAAATTAAACGAAGTTGTATTTTCTACGAAAAATTCATAGCGCATAAAAACAAGGACAGAGAAGAGGAGAGACAACACGGAGCGCACTTTCAACTCCGTTGAAAGTGCGCTCCGTGTTGTCTCTCCTCTTCTCTGTCCTTGTTTTTATGCGCTATGAATTTTTCGTCTAAGCATCACCAACTAGCCCAGAAATCCGTACTTGTATTTTCTCTTCATGGCTCCTTTAAGGGTGCCGAATACTAAATTCTGGGTCGCTTGGAGGGACATCTTACGCCCTGTCCTGAACATTTTGAAGGACTAACCTCTGTGGTTCTTGGTGATTGGCTGCGGGCAGTCTTAGATGGTGCCACTCGGGCAGAGCGATTGCTGGCACGCCTCGCAAGGTAAGGTCCACCTGTTTGCTAACAACTCACTCACTCACTCACTCACTCACTCACTCACTCACTCACTCACTCACTCACTCACTCACTCACTCACTCACTCACTCACTCACTCACATGAGCATAGAAATTTTGATCGAGAGGGGTTGAGATTGCGCCTAGACCAGGCTCCTCCATATGATTTTTCAAGGGATTAACAATATATATATAAGAAACACATAACTATTAACTGATGACAATGTACGCTAAACGTTGCGGCAGAATTCGCGAACCCTGCGTGCTGTCAAGAAAAAAGGAAACTAAGGCATTTTTTCATAAGATTTTATTCGTATGCCCCGAGAATTGTGGCTGGACTGCGATCCGTGTGCTATTTTCTGTTTTGTCTACATAAGAGGAAAAAAACAGTGAAATAAATATGGAAATGTATAAAAAAATCTAAGGTCACATATATGCGTAGCAAATATGGAAGCAAAAAAACATATAAGTAAAGAACTACGTTAACCTAAAACTAACAAAGGACTCCATCAAGCTGGTGTTATAAACGTAAAAAGCACGAACCAAACTTGTGGGAGGACGTTTGGTTTTCATGTCGCTTTGTCATCTAGAATCTTTTTTCGCACACACGCAACGGTTATGGACGAATCTTAGCGTCGCTGTCTTTTATGCCAATATATTTTGTAGGAGCAGCTTGTCACGCAGTGCGTACTGCGGATAATTGCACCAAAATGATTCACGCAAACATTACTGCAAGATGTACAGTTATGGCGAAAAAATGAAGGAAGCTTACAGCAACGCGTAAGACTTGAAGGCAGCAAAGCTGTACGCAACCTTCATGACCATCACTGCGGTTTAAGTTCACGATTGCAGCCGATTTTCTTCTTGCTCGCTGCCGCAACGAGCTTTGCTCCATCATTGTTGCTATAAGTGTGGCGAACGTTGGAATCTTTCTCGTTCGGAGAAAGTGTTGCTACGATTATGCACGCGCTCACATGCGCGCGCTCACGTGGGCTCGGCATTTTCTTGGTATGTTTAACTGCGGACCCGAATCTCTAACGATTTACTAAACAGCTTCGCTGTTAAAATAACCCGCAGGGAACGAGATTCACGCACACCGAAACACAGGACGGGAGGGGGGCGAAGACGAAGTCCGAATTCGTTAGCACTCTGGTTCCCAGTGGTGGCCCTGGTTGCATGGAGGTATTGAAACAACCAGACCTGCTGTTTCGCCCGAGAATGTCCCCTGGTTTGTTGCAAGCAGTGTTACGATTCAGCGCACCGCTACCCTGTGCGCGCGTGCAAGTTCAAGTTGGGGTTGTGCGGTGAAGTTCATCTCCGCTTGGCGGCAGAGCCCGCTTTCCTCGAACATGCCACGGCAGACCGGAGTGTGTCCGCCGCGCGGGCGCCCCATTGGGGGTGACTCACACCACAGCAGTTGCAAAATCCGGGACAAGGGAGGCATGTAGAGACTTGAATCTGCGAGCGGACGCCGCTCTCCGGGATCTCCTCTTCCCTCTCTCTCAGACTAAATGTACGCCGCTACTGCCAGCTCTTACGAACCTGGGTTCTTTTGTGTCTGTACTGTGTTCAGCCCGTGTGCAAAGCACCAGGATAGCTTTTGGACCGTTGGCGCCTCGTGTTTAAAACGCGCTCCTTACAAGCGCGTTTCATTCGATTGACAGGATCGGATCCCGCTGTTCCTCGGTTTGAGTCGTGCTTTAATCTCGCCCGCAAGAGTGCTGCTCCAGTATCGTCGCTGTTCATCTCTCGCCATATTTAAGCCCTGTCTGCGGCTTTTAGATGCAAAGCATCTCTTGCTCGGGGCTTTGTCCGGCGTCCGTCCGTTGTTCGCACCTAAAGAAATAGTTAGCGGCGCCCGGTTTCGATCCCACGACTCTCTGGCCGCAACGGGAGGTACGTGGTGCTCTTCCCACTACGCTACAAATCCGGGACAGGAGCAAGTGCTACGAACGCGCATTATGTCCTTGACTCATTCAAACTATGTCAAGAAGCTACTGATACAATGAAGGCACGCGAAGCTGAACGTCAACCGAAACGACGAGCTGAAAACTTTAGAGGAGGATGTTGAATTTCCCGTGGGAAAGCTGTTGCGGGAAGCGGCACGCGCCTTGCAGCTCAACCAGCCCCGTCCGCAGTGCCTCTGATGCTGATTGTGGCAGGATGCCCCTAGGGATTGGCCAACCAAAGAATCCATCACGGGATAGCTTCGCGTTCAACCACCGTCCGTCGTCATCCTCCCGTAAGGGAACCGCCGAATAAGAAGGAGAAGACACAAGCTGCGAAGAGGAGGTGAGGGCGTGTACATTGCTCTCAGCCGGTGCACGAATGTCAACAACCGTTACCTCACCAACGCTGGCGGAGACTACCGATTCTACCACCGAGACGACAACATCGGACAAGAACATGATGGACGAGTTTCGGCGCCTCGAGAAACACTGCCTACTCACCGTAACACAACAGTACTTGCGTGCCTTTGTCACCGGTGTGGACCCGGACGCGGAATTCCCTCTGGCGCTAGTAAACACCAGATCACTCAACATAACGGCAACACAATGGAACCACACGGAACCGCCACGATGTTTCGCATCCTCATCAGGGTTCCCCACGGGAAGATGGTGTACTTTTTTTTGTTGCCAACACCAAGGCAGCTGCTTCGGCTCACCACTCGTACACCACTCTACCGCTACACGATTGAGGAGATGGAGCTTGGTTCGCGGACGCCTTCGCCAATGTAACGGCAGCCACTCTCGTCGCGAGGCGGAGCGCGTGCTCGCAGAACAACCCCGCGTGTGAAGGCCTTGAATACGAGTTGTGCATGCCAGGAGGGAAACAGGCCACCAAGCGAGAGTACGGGGACTCACAGGATTCCTGGGGTTCACAGAATCCTAGAACGTTTTACGGCGTAGATGGTTGCCTTGGTCGCCGCGCATGACAGCGCCCCAAAATGTGTTTTTTTTGGGGGGGGGGGGTGCTCACTCACTCACTCACTCACTCACTCACTCACTCACTCACTCACTCACTCACTCACTCACTCACTCACTCACTCACTCACTCACTCACTCACTCACTCACTCACTCACTCACTCACTCACTCACTCACTAAATTCTCAAATCGAAGTATGCAAGTTGAATAACCACTGTTCGATTCAGATCCAAAATTTGAAATATTCGCACGTAGCGAAATTTCTCCAAGGAGAAATAGAGTTTAGATGTTGTCACGTAGTCAAGAGCGACGCAAGGTTCTTGTAGCGCTTAAAATTTGCTGAAGTGAACTTGTGCTCCGCAATGAGCTATAAGAAAAGCACGAACGCCAAAGCAGCAGTCACAGTGACGTGCTCAGTAGAGCGTCTGCGATTCAAACACCACGGCGTTTGGTATGCGTGTACTTATCTTGAAGCAAAATTGTTTCCCGAAACATCTTATCAGATTGAGGACATTGTCAGTCATCTTAAAACAGTCTAGGTGACTGATGAGCCGGTGACATACAAGATATAAAACAGGAGGCCTTAGCGCGTCATAACGCAAAAAAATTCCCTCGCACTTCCCCGAGGGGGAGAGTGTGTAAGTGCGAATGCACGGTTGTTGATTGCGCGATTACGGTGGATATCGTGATCTTGGAGTGGAGAGGAGGCGCCCAACACCCGCAGTCACTGAGCGGAGAGAGGAGGAGGAGAGTAGCGCCCGCCGTTACGGCGAGGGCTACACGAGCGCCCTCACGCGTCGGAATGCGGAGCGCCCGCTACGCGAGCGAGAGCTCTCCCGCCCGAAGTGGAGAGGAGGCGCCCAACACCCGCAGTCACTGAGCGGAGAGAGGAGGAGGAGAGTAGCGCGCGCCCATCTCCCCCCGTTGCTAGGGAAGACGAGGAGGAAGACGAGGAGCGCGCGCACCCGCAGCTGTTGCTATGCGGACGACGGCGGCGGACGATTCAGGCTCGCTTAAGAAGTGCATTCGCACTTAAAAAAGGGCGTTCCCCTTGAAACAAACGATAAAACAGCCAGGCGTGGCGGGCACGTGCTTGCAACAAAACATACAGTTTTTGTGCCAATACCGTTTTCAAGCGAATAACTGAAGGTATTTTAATCCCCAGAACTGCAACCAAAGCCTTCAGGAGCGAAATCCAGGGTCTCTCCCCTACATCATGGGAGCCTGATATCGCACTGTGCATCTTTTTTTTTTCGCCAAGAACTTAACGTTTTCGTTGAAAGCGTGCCATAAGAGAACGACGCGGGTGCCAACACAGTTCAACATAACTCCCCCTCATAGCATCACCCGTGCATTCGCACTTCCCCATGCTCCCCTTCGGGGAAATGCGGGTAATTTTTTTAGATAGGAGTGGGAAGCCGCAAGCACCGATGGTTGAGGCGGCTTGACGAGGCGACTGTCCCAGTATCTGGCAGCAGCAGCAACACTCGTGTACAAAATAGGAGCAAGGATTACATACATTGAAAAATACGAAACAAATAGAAAGAACACTCGCGAGACACCATGTGACATCATGTTTCATCCTCTGAATATTACAGTACACCCATAGTGAAACACAAATCACTCAGAAAAAATTACCCCACCTTCCCACGAGGGGAACCCTGTGGAGATGCGACGCATCTTGGGGGTTCACTTGGTGTTTCCGTTGGGTTGATTCTCTAATTGCGTGAAACGTGTGAGGAACGCGTATGATGTATTCTTTATTTAACACGCGGCGTAACGTTAACGATGACGGCCTTGTGGTCGCTGAAGTGTACGGGTAGTGGATGGTGAAGTAACGGGACCGCCGTGCAATTTACAGCGAAGATCAAGTCTATGCACGTGCCCGAAATCCGAACGCCGGTGGTGGAACGACCGCGGCTATGACGCAGCGTGGCGCGGCTATGACGCAACACAATCCAACACAATCCACTTTAATCCAATCCAATCCACATCCAATCCAAGCCAAGCCAAGCAAGCCAAGTAAACCCAATCGAATCCAATCCAATGCCCCTCGCGAGGAAGTGTTCGCTATCGGAGAGGAGAGGGGGTGAGCAGTTGAGAGCGCAGCTCGCGCGGCGAGGAGAATGGGGAAGGGGTGGAGACGAACAACAACAACGCCGTATGGAGGGACAAGGCGAGTGAATGAGATGCAGTCGCATCTAAAAAACTAACTGCTTGGGACATACACCCTCCTTAGCGAGTTCAATATTGCCAGAAGAACACGCACGGATACACACACGTATACAGAACTAAAGTTCTAGTTCTATACGAGTTTATAAAATACTTTAAATAATCTCAATGACCTCCAATAACCGTGATGACAAGCAAAAGGCAAATACAGATACAAAATAAAAATGTAAACATCATATGGACTATTACGGTAAAGTACAAATTGACATAAAATACTAATGTGGTTGGATCGTGGTATGAATTTGTGTGTTGGGCCCGCTTTTGCACCGAGGAAGTTTGCGACGAACGTAATCAAGCCAGCCGCCAAGGTCGGCAAGGTGAAAACATTTAAAACCACGAAGCGAAAAAAAAAAAAAACAAGGGAATGGGATATGTAATTTTTATTCTTCTTAAAGCTTTCGCAAAAACACGTAACAAAATTTCGGCGATTTAACGGAATGCCATAAAGCGCTGTGTCACACCCCCTACGCCCGTTTAAATTGTAACAATAATGCGTAAGCTGGTATCTGCTGAAACCTTTAGACCTTTACTATTCGTTTGTCTGCACTCTAAAAAAAAACACAGCGATTTATTGTAGCGAGCCGTAATGCACAATGTAAACAATGCGGTTGGTTGAAACTCAAAGGCTGCTGGGAATGTGGTCGAGAACCCCGCCCCAAAGAAAACAATTGTCGTTTTGTACGTCCAGGACTACTTGTAGGCGGAAGCATAAACACGCAGCCTTTTTCGATTACAAGATTTTGTACTCTTAGGAAAGTTATTGGAAATACCGACATAAGGCTAGACTAGCCGATATCAGAGAGAGAGAGAGAGAGAGAGAGAGAGAGAGAGAGAGAGAGAGAGAGAGAGAGAGAGAGAGAGAGAGAGAGCTAGTGTGAGAGAGAGAGAGAGAGAGAGAGAGAGAGAGAGAGAGAGAGAGAGAGAGAGAGAGAGAGAGAGAGAGAGAGAGAGAGAGAGAGAGAGAGATAACTCTAGGTAAAGTGGGGAACTGTTGGAGGTCGGGGTTTTCTGTGGCCTGGGGCATTTTGGGGTCCGCCGGTGTTTTAGAGGCAAGGGCCGTATTCTGATTCCCTCTCCCACTCTATTTGATCCCTTGACTGGAGGCTCGACAGGAGGAGGGACTCAGAATACCAGGAAAAGTCTGGGGGGCATAACTCCCGTATTATGAAACCCTCCTCTACTCGAACCTCAAGTCGGGGATATTATTGAAAGTGATTTTCGCATGTATAAGCATTGCGGTGTCCTCCACTCAGCCGAGTTGAGGAAACGCGTGGAGTGGAGGGCAGTCTCAGAATACGGCCCTAAGTCGTGTGGGTTCGAGACGAGGTTGAGGGAGCACACTCTGTAATGCTCTCGCTAGACCGCCTCCTATAGAATAGTGTGCAATGTATTAGGGCCTATGTGTGGGGAGGAGGGAGTAAGTTAAGGTTCTATGATGGTTGATTTGGGATAGTGCTGGATAGGGCACTGAAGATTGGCGCGTGTGCGGGATGACCAGTACGGGCATCTAGGTGGCAGTGATGATGTCTCTGCGGTGTGGTTCTCAACTATCAGTGTTCCGGGAATACCTTTCGGGCCTGCAAAAGTGATGGGGGACCCCACAGTAAAATATGTTGACCGGTGACATAATCTCAGACGATTTGCGCTTGCAGCTGAATTCCCCTATACACCTATTCAGTGCCCATTTTCTTACCTGTGGCTTTTATGATCCGTGTCATATTGTCAAACAATTTTTAAAGCGAGGCTTTCCATGCCTTAGTGATGGCGTTTGATGTTCCGTAAGAACTCACTGCAGGAAAGCCAACTTTTTGCAGTAGGTTTTGCAAAACGATGATGACGGTGATAAGCGAGGACACAAAAAGCGCCTAAAAAGCACCTCCCGTGGTCGGAATCGAACCTGGGTCGCTCGCGTAACGAAGCCGACGTAAATGTGATCGCACCATTCCGACGCGGTCCAAGCAACTTAGATTTTGGGCTTTGACTCTGGTTGCATGCGAGAAAGCTTCGCGTTTTACCATTTTTCTCTTGAGGAAGGGGCTTTGATTTTTCTTGCAGCTTTCAAGTCTACAGGCACCTATCAAACACCCCCCGTCTTGGTGTCTGGCCTTTCTGCACAGTTGAGATGTTGCTCGAAAAGTCACCTTTAAAGCATGTGCTACACGGAGAAGTGTTACATTGGCGAAGGCGTCCAAGTATAGAGCTCCATCGCCTCCGTCATGTAGCCGTAGCGTGGTGGACGAGCAGCGAGCAAAGTGCTGCTTTGTGTGTTGACGACAAACAGCCGAGAGCAAACTTAGCTGGTTCATTGCATGGCGAGATATGAACAGCGACGACACAGGAACAACACCCTTACGGGCGAGCTTACAGCATGACTCGTACAGAGAAGCGGGCCTGATGGAAGCCCGATGCAGTCTGCACTCGGTCACTGAAAGCGCTGAATTTATACACAGAAGCGGTTCCGCCGGTTCCCCATAGCATTTGCACACGGCCCGAAGAAAGTACAGATGCACAAGAAATCTCTTTTCCTGTCTCACGAAAGCCGGCGATCGTTGAGTATGAGAGAGGAGGGAGAGTAGACCTCGGCGAGCGGAGTCTGATCGCAGATTCAAGTCTCTACACGCCCCGCTTGTCGCAGCTTGTTTGAGGACGGCGGGCTTTCCTGCAGCACTCAAGGCTTCCCCGCACTACCACAAACTTGCAGCATGCGCGCTGAATCATAACAGAAGTTAACGTACGTGTCATTCAGCAAAGTTCCTTTTCCGCATTTTTGGGGGGGTCAGGCGAAGAGAAAAGAATCGGGGTGAGGGGGTGATGGCAAAGCCCCGGAAGGGCATCGTGGGCATTCAAAAATTTCCACGGGGACCCGGTGAGGTCCTCGGATCTACGCTCATTCAAGAACCACCGCTCTGGGATATAGCTAGTATTTGCCAAGCGTTTTCTTTTTTAATTTCACCTGATCTCTGGAGCGGGGACAGAGCGGGTAGAAAGCCGATTGGAGTGAGGGTTTTAAAGCGTCTTTTTTTTTTTTTTGTAAGGTACGAGCTGCGACGCTGGCGGTATCAAGACCGGAAAGGTGAACTCAAGCATTGTTTTGAAATGGGCACCCCCATTCCATTACAGTTGTATTTCGGGGAATTAGAACTTGCCCAATTCCCTTCGTTTCGATTCCGCCGAATGCCAATATGTAGCTCATTCTCAATGGCCACTTCTGGAATGGCCGAGCAGTTTAATTCCATTTTTATAATCCCTAGACGTAAAAACTGCCTCCTGTTAGCTGTATGATGTAATGGACAATTGAAACCTAAAGCTGACAATATCAGATGTGTCTACAAGTAAAAACTATTTTAATTCTTTGTCATGCCTAACCAAGTCGCCCAAGCGTCCAGGCTACCCATCTGCTAGATTGGAAACGCGCACACGGCGAAGGACACCTACGAAAAAGTACCGTTTAAAGGGGTCATGCAAACAAGATCTGTTTTTTATTCGAAAGATTTGGTGTTTTATAGTGCCCCCGGCACTTGTCCGGCAGCAAACGATGCTTTATTAAATGAGAAATTGAACAATTTGAGTCAAAATCTTGAATCTCCCGCGAAGCAGTGTTTCATGACGTATTCGATGACGTATCCAGAGCACGTGTTCAAGCGAACGTTAGTGCACTGTTCAGTCTGCAGCGAATAACTAAACGCCTAGTTTACCGTCAGTCGTCATAGATGGCGCCGCCATACTGTGCGCACCGCTGTTAGCGCTTGTTTTGTTTCTGAGCGTATTTACACCTGCCTTATTTTCGCTACGGTAGAAAGTAATTGCTTCGTGAACCATGGGGTATGCTCGACAAACCGGGTCACGTAAGGCAATGTCGCTTACGCCAATCAGCCATTGCCGTTTGAGACAAACCCTAAGGCCCCGGACTGCTGTGCCGCCATGACAAGCATAGTGCGCGCAGTACCAAGAGCAGCACGCACTGGTGCATCTATGTTTACGTGTACTTTCGTAACTTCCATTGTTTACCCCACCATATTTGCTGCTATAAAATTAATATTCATTAAATTTAAGCGAAAATAACTCGTCCTGCAAGGTTATAAGCACCGCCTAGCTTCCGTTTGCTTTGGCCGGCCTCAGCCAATCGCACAGCTGCCTATAATACGTCATGCGTTCCAGTGCGGGAAATGAGCTAGTGGGTCGCATGGCCATTCTTTTTTTCTCTTTTTATATAGCCTTTTTGAGCGAACTTTGCCTTAAAAGTGGTGTCAGTGTTAATCTAACGAAGCAGTCTCCCGAATCAACCAAACCTGCATTTTGTCTGCCCGGGCCCTTTAAAATTAAATATTGACAACTGCGGCTGTAAATTCTCGGAAAGTGTATAGGGTGTCACATACAAGAAAGCAGAACTATGACGATATGGGTCTCAAGCTTAAAATTCGGAACTGCGCTGGTCTTACCCAAATATATAGCTGAACCACTTCACGGCTTGATGTTTATTAGCTACGAAAGTCTACGTGATGACGGGCTGAGTATCAGGGCCATTCACGTCTAGAATAAGTTGGACGGGCCTTTTACAGACAGGTATTCAAGTAGATGCGCTCAGCAGTTGCAGAGGCGAATACGACCAACGGCGTTTCAGCTGGGCAGCGCCTATAGACAATAGTCTGCTGGACGCGCCATTGCTGCTGCTTCACGGAGATTCCCGTCGAGGCTCCTCGCTCTTGCTGCTCGCCTACCTATCCCTTTATCACTCCCTTTCTCCTCTAATCTTTATATACCCCTCCTCCCCCTCCCCCCCGCACTGGGTTGTATGCAGTTGAGCCCCCAGCTGGGCTCAATAATATCCCCAGTGCATCTCCTTTCCTTTTCACTCGAACCACTTAGTAGTAGTAGTAGTAGTGCATAAGATGAAAAGCTCTGAGCGAAGAACTTTGATCTTTTTCTTAGCATTGCCCGTTCGTCAACCAAATTTGATTGTTAAGATATCCAAAGAGTACATCAAATCAAATCAAATCAAATCAAATTAAAACAGATCAAATCAAATCATTTTTATTTGCCATCATACATGGCAGATGGAAGGGCGGTGGGATAAAAGCTGCTCACAGGCAGCTTGACCAGCCCACAGCCGCTGATTTATTTGGTTCAGCGTAGCATCACAATTGCACATCAGTACAGATCATGTAAGTCGCATTATAAATGAACTGAACACACTGAAAAAAAGCCCCTCTCCAATCCTTGGGAGAAGAAGAAGAAAAAAAATTCCCCCGCATTTCCCCGAGGGGGAGAATGTGAAAGTGCGAATGCACGGTTGTCGGCCCGCTTGCGGCGCTTGCGCTCGGCCCCCGCAGCCCACCGCCTCGCCGCCTTCTCTTCCATCTCTTCCATCGGGTTTGTAGTATCACGTGTACACCACGCAGTTATCAAGCCGCTATAACGCCGCTGAGTCGCCAACGCACGCCGCTGACGACGTAGTTTGAATGCGTTAAAGATATAAGGCGCGTTACTAACACTGATATCAGCGTCGCGTCCGTGGAAGAAGAAGACGCCGTTCCGAGCGGCTGTGTTTCTCTATGCTCTCAGCTGGAAACAGCGCATCGGCCACTGGCCGAGGTACTACTTCGTCCGGAACTAACATGGATACGTACAAGATCATCCTTCCCCGTCTGCCAACCGGTAATGTTGTCTTGAACACTGTCTTCCTGCATGCGGACTTGAAAGGCCGGCCATACCGTGCTCCCGATTTTAGGGATGCTCTGGCTCGCGTGATCAACCTCCGCGACGTCTTGTGTATAGGGCAATACCAAATGAGCCACGTGTGGATGGTTACTTGCGTCTCGAGCGCCGTCAAGCAGAAGCTAGTCCAGCTCGAGAAGTTCATCGTCAAAGGATTGCAGTGTATGGTGTTTGACCCGGATACAAAGAATGTTAAGATGAAGCTACTTTGGGTGCCGCGTCACATGGAAAACCGTAGAGTAACAGAAGCGCTCGAACCATTTGGAACCACCCAATCCATTACCAGAGAAATGTGGCGGTGTCCGGGAATGGACCATATGGAGACTGGAGCTCGCGAGGTGTCCCTTACACTAAAGGATGGAGTATCGGTCTCTGATGTGCCGCATATGATGGACATTTATGGGAGCCAGTGTCTTGTACTGATTCCTGGAAGGCCACCTCTTTGTTTGCGGTGCAGCAGGATTGGGCACGTGCGACGGCAGTGCCGAACACCCCGGTGCAACGAGTGTCGACGATATGGTCATACCGCAGAAAGGTGCGTCATGACGTACGCAGACAAGCTTCGGCATGGCCAGGAATCAACTACTGAAGATGACGTCTCCGCTCATGTCATGGATGTGACGGAGGTCGTTGACGCATCAGGTGAAGTTGGCCAGTCGGTGCTATCGGAAAATCCGGAGGCTGGGCCTCAAGATTCTTCGGCGGTGGGTCGCAGGGAACTGGAGCCCTCCCCTGTGCCACCTGATCGTGAGCGGCAGGATGATTCCCAGTCTAGTAAGCAGAACCGGGAAGAGGAAATGGACACGCATTCGACAGCTTCGAATGACGCTTCAGGGGAGGTTCATGCTGCGGTACCTTTACCTGCCAGCGATGATGACAGCAGTGATGTCTCGTGCGGAGAAGGTGGAGATGACAGTTCCGTCACCTTGCCGTCCGCATCCTGGGCGGATGCTGTGGCTCTACCAGATGATGTTCCGGGTGGTAACAGCGGATCGGTGAAGAGGCCAGCTCCTGCCGATGGCGAGGACAAGTCATCGAGCGCTGGCAAAAAGCAAGCGTCCAATGCTCAAGATTCTTCCGACATGGCTGTGGTGACTAGTGGTCTTGTGACGCGGGCTGGCTCCAAAAAGTCAGGAAAATCACTGTCATCCAAGACCACCCGCAAGGGTGGCACATCTGGAGGTGAAAAGGTCGCTTAAGAAGCTCCAACAAAATGGCAAGTGTCATAGCATTTCACGCGGCCACACTTAACGTGAGAGGTCTAAGAAACAGGAGAAGGCAATACCAGCTTTTACGCCTCCTTAAACGGATGGGCGTGGACATTGCGGCCATCCAGGAGACAAAGCTCTGCAGTGATGAGGACACGGCGGCTGCATTAGAACCCTTTTTAGAACATTACAACGTATGTGTTAGTCCCTCTGCAGGCTTGTCTGGTGGATGTTTTTTGGTTATTAGCAAGAAAGTTGAGTTTTCCAGTCTCTCCTGTAGTATAGATGATGCTGGGCGTTTTATTTGCTGTGACCTTGTTATGGTAGGAGTTGAATGGCGTATAATATGCATTTATGCTCCAGTGAATTGTCGGGAACGTAACTCCTTTTTTATGTCACTGGGGAATTTTCTACGCACACAACGGAAAATCCTCCTCATGGGGGATTTTAATTGTGTCTGCTGTGAGCAAGACCGATCTAGACCACGTTCACAATACGACCAAAGTGCAGCCACCCTGTCTGATTTAGTGCATGATAATGGTCTTGTTGATGTTGGTCAGGTAAAAGGGAGTATCATGCACTTTACTCACTTTCAGAGCAATTCGAATGCCCGTCTTGACCGCATATACATTTCAGCAGAAGAGATGCCTAGCATTTCTGACTATATTGTACGCCCGATCTTCTTCACAGACCACTGCATGGTATCTGTTTGCTTAGGACGTTCAAGACCGCGTAGCGTGCTGCCTCAATGGGATCTGTGGAAGCTTAATACCTCTTTATTGGCCGATGGAATATTTTGTAAACGTATATCCGATTGCTTGACTAGTATTCTTGAAACACACAGTCTTTCTTTATATCAGAAATGGGATTTATTCAAACAGGAGGTAAGGGATTGCGCAATAGAAGAGTCCGCACGCCTTTCGTTTTTAAAACGTTTTTATGTACGGGAACTAACTCGTACATTGGTAGGGCTTCATGAACTCGAAGCGGTCAGTCCGGGATCGGGTGTAGAGGAAATTGGCATTGTTAAGGCACAACTTCAGCAATATGTTACCGAAAAATACCATGGCGCTCTAATTCGGTCGAGAACTGAAAAATTCTTTGATAGTTACCCCACTCGTCGTTCACTAAATGATGAGCGGGATTCAGCACTTGCGAAGGAGGTAATCGAAATTCAACATAACGGTATTAGGTACACTGAAGCAGCTGGAATTGCTAGTGCTTTCCATGACCACTACAGCACGCTATTGGCGGGGTCAAGTCTATTAGCTCGGGGGCAAGAATTTAGTTCTCTCATTGATTTACTGCCAAAGCTGACAGACGATGAGTGCGCTCTGGTTTCTGGGCCTATTACACTAGAAGAAGTTAAGGCTGCCATCTCTGACCTCAAGACAAACAAGACCCCGGGGCCCGATGGTTTGAGCGGAGAGTTTTATCAAAAGTTCTCTGCTATCCTTGCTCCCGTTCTGTTAGACATATTCACAGCAGCATACGACCATGATGTTTTGCCGCCAACCTTTTATTTAGGACACACAGTTTTAATTCCGAAAACGCAAGATGAACAAAAGCTGAAATCGGTTGACGGCTATCGGCCAATATCTCTCTGCAATGTATATTATAAAATTTTCGCAAAAATTTTATCTAGGCGCCTTCAACTTGTCATCACTAGTTTAGTAGGACCTCACCAAACTTGCGGTATTAGAGGTAGGAGCATTCAAACAAACATACATGTTGCCCGTTCAATATTGGAGTGTGTGTCTGATTCGGCAGAGCAGGTGGCCCTTATCCAAATTGACCTTTCAAAGGCATTTGATCGCGTTTCTCATGATTTTCTATTCGCACTATTGGCAGCGGTAAATTTAGGGGATGTGTTGTTAAAAGGCATTCAGCTTTGTTGCAAACAGTGCACCACACAACTGGTCGTCAACCGCGTTCTGTCTAAGCCAGTTTCTATTAAGTCGTCTGTTAGACAGGGCTGCCCCCTTTCACCCTTGTTGTTTGCCTTATATCTCGAACCTCTGTGCCTTAGTATTCAGCAGAGTGAAAGAGTACGGGGCTTTTCATCGCTATCCTGTGAGGTTAAGGTCCTTGCTTACGCGGATGACATTGCCTATTTTTGTTCCGATAAAAAAAGCGTTCAAGAAGCCCTTAATCTCACCAGGCAGTTTTGTGACGCGTCTGGAGCAGCTGTGAATATGGAAAAAACAAAGGGATTTTGGTTTGGTGAATGGGGTGCCAAACCGTCCTTATTTGGTGGCATTACTTGGGATAAGGACGCACTTCAATACTTACGTGTACCCTTGCACCAAATACGAAACACCGGGCCTCATTGGTCATTGGCACTCCAAAAAGTCAAGCGAGCCTCTCAGGCATGGATGGGGCGAGAACTTTCTGTGTTTGCGCGTGCGCATGCTTGTAATGTCTTCCTTGTCGCAAAGCTCGTTTATGTGCTGCAAGTACTCCACTGTGCGCGTTCTAAAGTACAAGCTCTGCATAGAGTTTTTGCGACATTTGTGTGGGGGTCCCAATGGGAACCTATGCGTAGGGACAATTTGTTTCTTCCATTAGTGTCTGGGGGTGCTGGGCTGATACATTTGTTTGTACACCAGCTTGTATCTCGGTTTTTCTTCTATAAGGTGACGCATCATCCACTTCTGCTCAACGTTATTCAACAGCGCATAAGTTTTCATTTACCGTTTTTGCTTGTCTCCACTGGTGAAGTCAGTACGAAGCCGCCATGGGGGTTTTTAAAGGAGGTGGTCGACACCTTCAATTTCCTTACTGCGAGGTTTTCCCTGCAATATCTGTTTACCCTTTCCAGGAAGGCTTTGACGAACACTTTATTAGAGAGTCTGTTCCCAGTGCCGGTTTATCGCCAGCCTTACATTGGCCACCATAAGGACAGTGTTTTGAAGCGGGTCACACGTATGTGTCTTCCTCCAAATGCGAAAACGTTTTTCTTTAAGCTGCATACATCAACACTACCAGTGAAAACATGGTTGCGCGAGAAAGGAATGTCTATTCCTTGGTCTGACAATTGCCGTTTATGCAATCAACCTGAAACCATTGATCATTGTTTTGTTTTGTGCCGGGATGCGGTGTTTTTCTGGGATGTGTTGCAACGAACTCTTAAAAAGGACATAGACATTACCCCTTATACAATTCGGTTCTTGCCTTTTAGAGATGTTACTGGAGTGCCCTATGATATATTTGTTGTGATCGGATTGTATAGCTTGTGGAAGTGCCGCATGACGGACAGGCACGCGGAACCCCCTCGCCCAACGAAGTCCATTTTTCGGGAGCAAACTGCGTTGGTGCGGAGCATTTATGCGGCGCAAAGTGACCCACCAGAATGGCTGCATCTGTTGGACGCGTGCGTCTGCCTGCCAGAGTTTTAACGAACGGCTAATTTTAGCTGCTGTGATATGCATCTTCTTGGATGACTCATAACTTTTGTAGGCTGTGTTAAGGGTAGTTTTCCATGCAGTAAAGAAAAAAAAAAGTCGTGTCCATGGCTTAGTCGGTAGAGCGTCGCGCTGCGGCCGCAAAGTCCTCGGATCGAAACCTGGCGCCGGATGCTGTTTTTTTTTTATATAGAGAGGAGGACTGCGTTAAAGATATAAGGCGCGTTACTAACACTGATATCAGCGTCGCGTCCGTGGCTTAGTCGGTAGAGCGTCGCGGTGCGGCCGCCGCCGGATGCTGTTTTTTTTATATAGAGAGAGGAGGACTGCGGACGCCGCCGCCGCCGACGCCGCCGCCGCCGCCGCCGGCGGTGGAAGGTTTGGGGTCGCTTATAAAGTGCATTCGCACTTAAAAGAAAAAACAAAAGCAATAAAACAAGTTGCAGTGACAATAGAAAACACGACATAGCAAGAAATCACAGATAAAGGAAGGCATCAAACTCAGGCACTGTACAAGAGACGGAGATTCCGGTAAGAACAAGAAAACAAATCAAAACCATCTACTTTGCAGGCGTTCAAAAGAGACTGTAAAGTGTAAGATAAACGCTGTTGACCGGTATTTAGACGAGTAGTAGGTACTAACCAGTTTTTTTGTATATTTAGTTGGGTAGTGTGGAACTCTTTTTTGCAAAGTTGCAAGGCCTTGTAAAGCAGTCAGGCTGTGTCTTTATGTCTTGTGAGTTCTTTTTGCGGGAACTGGTTACAATTCCCCCTACCGCGCAGTTTACACGAAAGCGATCGATATTTTTATGCCAGTTGTAATCACCGCAGCGTAGATTCGACAGCCAGAAAGGGGGTACGATTGTCAAGAGCTGCATGAATGAAGCGCGTACGGCCGCGGCAGCTCTGGCGAAACGAGAGCGTTCAGAGCTAACGCTGCTGGAACCAGCAATCAGGGAGCACTAAGGGGCTTTAGTGACGACTGCTGACGACATAATGAGGGGACGCTGGGGAGCGAAAGCGCGGATTGCGAATGCTCTGGGACTTCAGTATAACTGCCTGTTCTGTAATTGAACCGATTCTCGTAACGGATGCGGCGCTCAGGCACTAACCGATCATATGCTCCCATCATGGGCTTCCGTCTACCAGCACGTGTCAATATATAACAACCAATTTTAGGCTAAGGAGGCGGTGGCGCCGTAAGAAATATTTTTCGGGGGTGTTGTACGCCGCCTGTATAACACCCCCGAAACAGAGAATGTTCTTGTTCTCTATAACCATTTTTGTCAACAAGCCGACCCTCTTCATATTTTTGTTCTCCCGTTTTATTATATTGATGCTGTGTGTAAACATAATGGGCGGAAAAAAAGGCCGAAAAAAGGGGGGGGTGGGAGGTAGGACACAGCAGCGCTCAGAAACTTTCGGGGGGTATTCTGATACCGAAACATCCCCGAGGCAACGCCTGACGTTACTACAACTACCTCAGTTCATTCTATAGTAACGTTGGCTTTGTCCCTGCATATGGATACGAAACTGAAACAATGTGAACAGCAGAATGACAGTGCTGTTATTCACGTGCTAGAGAGAGAGAGAGTAAGGGAGGGACAGGACAATAGGGGGCTATATACGACGTCATTTGCGTATAATGAATCAATGACTCCAAGAGCTTTAATAACAGAGGCCGGCATGCTGAAGTGAGAATAATTAACCTAAAGCCCACACTGTCCCGGAAACCCCACATATAACAACTCATTCGGTTTGGATATGCCCTGCCTACCCCCACCCCCACACCTATAGGTGTGGGGGTGGGGGTAGGCATGGCATATCCAGTGCTCAAGGGTGTGTATACACACCCTTGAGCACTGGGGGAGCTTGCTGCGCAGTGGCCAGCTCGCGGATCAGGATCAGGAGTTTCTTGTGAGTTGTGACGCACCCCCGGCCCCCGAAGCAGAGCGTGGACTGGGGGATTATAGATTGTATTCATTGAAAAGTTTAGCTGTCAATTTATTCGCTTGGCAACACTGGAAACGGCCATGGACATGGCGCGGCTTGTGCCACCGCACGCCGCAGAAAAAGAACACCGGTGTGTGTCGTCGGCTCGGTTTCAACCCGATTCACAACGGTGGTGTCAACAGAGATGTTATTAATCGCACTCCCATTTCTTTGCATTCGATGGGCGTACAGTTTGAAACGTCCAACACACATTATGTGCACATGCTTAGCACGGACAGGTACCACCAATCCGCGGAGCCCGACGCAACCAGTGACGGCGCACTCACATGGTTGCCTGCATGCGTGCCTCGCCTGTGAATACAATCTATAAGATGTCCACCCACTGGCCACGGTCTCAATAGACGCCATAATTATAATAAAAAAAACTTATGCCAATCCAATTAAAAGCTGGCGGTATATCGTTTCGAAGTCAGTGGGGACAGCATGGATGACATTGTAACAAACTGTGTTATACAGCCTGTTTTGTATCTGCGGGAAGAAAATATTTAATCAATAGGAAGTCAATAAAGCTGCAGGCTCTTCGGTAATAAACGAGGTAACATCATCGAATTTCATGCCGTATACTAGAGTGAAATCTGTCACTTCAGTCGCTACCGTCCTGGAAGGTGTCATAACAGCTGACAATAGTAGTTGAGCTGGTTTGGAACAAGGCCTAATACCTATTGCTTGTGGCAATAAATCCAACAGCCCGGGATAAAATTGTTTCTCTCAATAAAAGTTTATTCGTCCTCCTCCTCTCGCTTCTATGGTATAAATGTTTTAAAAATCCTGAAAGAGAAATATTTTATAGTTCCATTAGCAAAATAACTCTAAATTGTGGAGGAGGGGGAGGAATGCCGTTGATGATGAAGAGATGTCAGCCTGGCAGTGAGCTTGGCTTGCTACTCCACATGAACATGAGACGTGCGAAAGTGAAAGGAAACGAAGACGCAAAAACTCATACAGACACTACAAAAGCAAAGAAGCACACAAACTGAAAGACGCAGGATCACGCACACAGCGCAAAAACAGAAGTGAAGTTAAGGCAAACATTCACAGAGTTTCGTTCAGGCCGGAGTGACGGAGAAATGACCCCAAGGCCCGTCTACTACGTGTTGCCGCGGCAGTTGAGTGCCATGGACCAATGGCGTCGCAAAGCTTCGATGGTGCACCGGCACGCAGTCCCAAAGTTGTCTTCCAGGTTAGCCGCGGGGTGTCATAAAGGGGACACACACACAGTACATGTTCTATGTCCTCACGAACACTGCATACTTGACAGTGAGGGAGGGCAACTCGGCGCGTCTTGTGCAAGTAGTGGCTGGTAAAAGCGACGTTGAGGCGAATGCGCTGAGCAACTGCTTCGTCGCGCTTTCCCAGGCCACACGGCATTCGAAAAGTGCAGGCGGGGTCAATTCTGCATAATGTCTGATCATTTTTTGTACTGTCCGTCCATATGGAGAGTTGTGACTGCCGCGCCACGGAGTACGCAAGTGTCGCGGCGCCACGTCGAGAGAAAGGAATCGAGATGATGGCACTAGATTGGGTGTGAGCCGCGCAAGCTGTTTCGTCGGCCACCATATTCCCATTCACCCCACAAAGTCCAGGTAGCTACTGTAACACTACCTCGTGAAGCATGCTGGCAGCCTGTGTATGCAGGGTGTGTATTTCGTGGGCCAGTTGTTCGCGCCGGAATGATGCTAGCTGCTGAAGCGCCGCCCGTGAATCTGTGAAAATCACCCACACAGAAGCTTCTTGCCCAAGAATGTACTGCAAAGCATTGTGTTTTTCAACAAAAGTCCCTTTCTTAAGAGAAAGATGGTTAAAACGCGAAGCTTTCTTCCGTGCAACCTGAGTCAAAGCCAAAGTCCGAAATCCACTCTCCCAAGGTTCGAAATTCGAACTGTAGAGTCCAAAGCCAAAGTCCACTTCAGCCACCCGCCGCGGTGGCTCAGTGGCTAAGGCGTTGCGCCGCTGAGCCCAAGGACGCGGGTTCGATTACCGGTCGCGGCGGCCGCTTTTCTGATGGAGGTGAAAAGCAGGAAAGCCCGTGTGTTCGAGATTTCAGCGCACGTTAAAGATCCCCAGGTGGTCAAAATTAATCCGGAGTCCTCCACTACGGCGCTCCTCATCGCTTGTGTATCGTCGGCGCGTTAAACCTCACAATCAATCAAATCAAAGTCCACTCCAACTCCGCCAAAGTCCAATGCCGACGTCCAACCCAACACCCCCGAAATCCAAAGCCTAAATCCAAACCCGCATAAGGAATTATGTCATCCTCACCATCGCCTAACTGTGTGTGCTGCCAAACTATATTTCGCGTATTACGAAAGGTCCGTTAGTTGTGCAAAGACATTCTGTCGTTATGTTATGTGGTGTTATGTTATGTCATGCAAGGACATCCTATTCTTATGTTACAAGGTGTATGGTTGTCGACCCTTTGTGAAACCCGTTCTATAAAGTTGTCTTTACTGCAGTGTAATTTACTCGGACATCAACGCCGTCAGTGATGCATACAGAGCTTCGCCTTAACAATATTACGATTTTTATAGCCGTAGGCAGCTTTAGAGCGTGCTCGCGAGCCTTGGCAGGAAAGAAAAGAGCACTAACCAGCGGTTTAGCCTGCCACGATCGCGGAAGCATGGCTCGCCTATATATGAGCGCCATATTTGCCTCCGATATGAAGCTCTATCGGTACCACCAAGCCCGTACTGGTTTTTACATACCACGCGTTGTTTTTAGCCTAGCACTGTGTCCGCTCATTACCCGAATTGGCGCCATTTTGCGTATCTCATGACAAACGTTATATATTGCACCCTTTTCGAACCTCCTTACGTTGAACACGTCTTGCGAATTGCTTAAGTGAGACGGATTAGATCTGACACTTCAGGGCTGAAGCCGTTTCTGACGCGTTTCTTCCTGCATCCTCACCAGATACCACTCGTCAAAATTTTGTTGTACAGACATATTGTACAGACATGCTGTACAGGGCCGGCCCATGGCCTGGCATGGTAATGCCAGTTCGAAATTCAGTTTAACTGAAATGCCTTATGTGGATTATTGGACCCTACATACACGTATGCTCGCAGTCGGAATGCGCATTTGATGCAGATGGGTTGCGCTGACACCTCAGCGGTGACAACTAGATTTCGAAAGCATGCTGATGGGTACAGGTGTCAAGTTCTGTACTGATTTGCAACAGTCGTGAGTCCTATCACCATTCCATATTCAGGCCGTCGGTGTGCAGCAGGGGTACTGATCAAGGGCGTAGCCAGGGGGGTTGTTTCGGTAGCAGAACACCCCTCCCCTCATCCTTTCATTCCTTCTTCCGCCCATGCTTCTTGCACACTTCATCTGTAAATTTAAACACGAAAATGAAAACGAGCCAAGAAAACAACAATAACATATTATTCTGGCGCAGGCAATCCTTTGTAATTTTTTTAAGCGGTGGCGTATAACACCCCCCGAAAAATATTTCTGGCTGGGGCACTGGTACTGAGGTATTCCTCTGAAACCCATGAATGATGTCACTGAACATTTGTTTCTCTCTCCGTAAGGGCCAAAGCGGTGCACTATCACTTTCCAGAAGCAAAAAAAACATAGAAATCGTTTGAATCAATCATTGAAAAGTTCAGCTCAGGAAGTGTCAACTAGATCACCAGTTGAAATCGCCATTTCTTTGAGGACCGGCAAACAGGCAGCGGACATCAACTGTGATCCACGGCTGACTCCTTTCCGCACTCAGTAAGTTCTGTTCGGAGTTTCCACGTGAGAAAACGTCTCCCTCGCTCCAGGTATACGAGGCCATGTGTCGAAAACCCGACCTCTCCACGCTGCTATACCAGGGCGATAAATAACGGCGGACAGATTTAGAAGTCGGGCGCTCGTGGACAGGCCACGAGCCGAGCGGGCCGAATGCGGCTGCGCGTGAAGCCAAGCCGAGACGAGCCGAGGCGAGGCCCTGGCTCGACGGCTGTCGTCTGCATGCGAGCGCTGACACTGCTTTTCCATTAGGCAACGCCGCATCTCGTCTCCCAGTGGGCTGCGTGGTGGCATGATGTCTCTCTTTTTTCAGCCGCCTTCCCCCTTTCGGCGTCAATTAGCACGCTTGTCGGTTGAAGCAAAACCAGCAACTTTGGCAATGCCGCACCGATGGCTGCTGGGTACGATGCTGACGGCACGCTGTTGGCCCACCGTCCTCTCCTAGTCATCAGCATTACGGTAGGAGCGAAGTAGAGCAACTGATGTGGCACTCAACGTGTTTTGTGTTAGTGTAAAGCTTGGTGGGCTCAGTAAAATCTCAGTGTATTGTGAAAACACTCAGAGTATGGGATACTGCCGAATTCCATCAGTTCGCGTCCATCTTTCAGGAATAAGCAGTAAATTTTGCCTTATTGAAAGCACGTAAGCTAATGGCTTTATGACCAGGTATTTTATCTTTGAAGGTATACAGCTGTGGAGGGGAAACCACCAAAAAGCAGGCGATAAGAGCCATTATTTTCCTGTCGGCTCCAAATTTTTATAGATCCTGCCTTGAGCGATGAGACGAAGGCCGATTATCGCCTGCTTGCAATATTTACTCTTCCGACGTTGCTGAGGGCGAACCAGCAACTGTGCATACGACGTAGTTGATGAGTTAAACTCTTCCCTTTCTCACCGTGGTGAAACATCCGTGGCCGCTGCAGGTGCCAGAAACAACAGTAGCCATTGTAACACGGCCAATACAGACGCTTTCAATGACTGAGTTTTAGACAGTTTTCTAAAAAGGCTTTTCAGGAATAAAAACTGCTCATTTAGGTTTTGGCTGCGAATATAAGCAGCAGCGGCTGCGCCAAGAAACGCCTCTAGCCCTGCGATTTTTCAAGTTCGGGTAGCGTTTAGCGTACATAGACGTTTTTTCGACACCGTGACTAGTTGCTCCAATATCAACCAAAAATGCTACAAATAGGTGCAGGTGAATCCTGAGTACACGTGTGCATCCTGCTACCATATTGGAAACTTGTCTGGTATGCAGAAAAACAGTATATAAAACGAGAAGTGAGTCCGCTGCGCAGAAACGGGCGTGTTCTGCGAGTTACACCACGAAACAAAGCGTAGAAGGTTGGAAAGAGAAGGTACCAGTTGTGGACATGAGTGACCTAAAGTCGTCCCTGGTTTCCGTAAGTTAAAAGTTCAGTCAGTTGCTACTCCTCAAAGATACCGTGCTCACTATGAAGCAGTGGGCACAGCTGATGTCCAAAAAATTACAGCTATTTAAGCGACAGACCACACACGAAAAGGTAATGTAAGAAATTCGGGAAAGCCTAGAAATCCTTGAAAAGTAGGCTTGCGGCACTAATGATGAAAATGGACGGCTGAAAGTGGGTCTTTACGAGCTTGGATGCAGGAGTCGGGGGCTAACTTTAGAAATTCGCCGTGTCCAGTCCCCGGAAGACGGAAATTTGTTTAAGAACTAATCTGCGTTGCCTCTTTGACCGGCGTCGAACGCTGACCGCCGCAACAACAGACGTTGTCTCTATATGTCGCCTCCATTCAAATACGAAACAAAATTTTCTTCACAGCTGTTCTGTGCACCGGCAAGAACCTGTGGCTTTTATGGGAAGGATGTTTAATTTTGGTCATTTAATTTCTAGCGTAGCTAGCTGGCCCATGCGTGAAAATCGTAACGCCTGTTAACCGGAGATTTGACGCTTAGGAAGTTATTCGTACTTTGAATAACACAACTGCCAAAACTGTTCGAAGTCATACTGTAACAATGCTGCTCTCCACGTGTCAATACGATTAATGCCAGTTAGTAAAAGCTTGATTTAGAACATAACTCCTCCCACAATTCACGCTCGGCATTTCTTCCTTTTCCCGTATACGTAACAGTTCTAAACTTCCATTCCCAATACAATTCAACAGGGTGGAAATTTGGGCTGCTTAGTACATTTTTTTCAGACAGCAGAAACAACGGAGTGGACGGAACAAGGAAAGACAGCAGCACAATACCTTGACTAACAACCAAGTGCTTTACTTCCATGAACGGCGTATAAAGGCATAAACACACAAAAGGCTCATTACGAGGCGAGGGAGTCTAAGAGATATCGTATTAACTGCTTTTATTTTCTTTTTTTGATGGTAAATTTGCTTCTCCGTTTCTATGAATGATATCTGCAGGACTTCCGCTCTCCTATATCCCTATTCTATCAGTTTTTGACAAGTGTCGTGTTTTGAAGTTTTCTAAACAGTCAAGAGGACCGTATCATCTGTTCCGGCAATGCTTACCACGGTTTTGCATTAATACACCCCCCGAATAGCTAGAAACGTCGCTGGCTCTGGACGCGAAATCCTCGCTTCGTGCGCACGCCATCTGCGTCAGGGTGAAAGCGTGTGCGCGCAGTTTCGTTTTGTTACCTCCTCCGACCTTGTGCAGAAAATTCGCAAGAGGCGCGAACAAGGCCGGTTGTCGTGACGACATTTCGCCGTATCCTTTATCACTGCACGGGCACTGACTACATTCAAGTGCTTTTGGCGCGACTTTCTCTTCGAGGAGGCGGCGCGAACGGCGAAGTGGCGCAAGGCGGGAGGAGAGGAGGAACACGCAACCGTACACGCAGCAGCGGCTGGGATTCGGATCCGAACCCGCCGTCGCTGCTGGGACGTGTCTCGATTAATGAGTTCTCGGGGGAAGTTCCTTAAAAGCGAATACGTGTTTCTTCGCGGCGCGCCGGCGCTTCGCTTCTGCGAAATCTCACTTTTCTGCCGCGTGCGCAGCGCGTGCCGTTCAAATGAAACACGGCACGACGAAATGGAGAGTGAGACAACGCACACGCGAACCCAAAGAAATCGCAGAGGTGACGACGATATCTTTTGTCTTGGTGCCAGAGGGACCTTGGAGCAGCTTCGAGGGTAGCGATGAGCACAAGTCCCTCTCCCCCCCCCCCCGTCTCTCTCTCTCTCTCTCTCTCTCTCTCTCTCTCTCTCTCTCTCTCTCTCTCTCTCTCTCTCTCTGTCTCTGCGTACAAAGATACAGATGAAAAGAGGAGGTATAAGACGACGTGCTAAAGAAGCATGTGCCCGAAGAGACACGATGCACGCGAACCGTAACGCGAGGAGCATTTTTTCGCTATTGGAGGAGAAAAAAATGCAGCGCATCTTGTACATTGCGTCTGGAAGATTTTGTGTAGTTTATAATGCCACCTGAGCCCGGATTTACTCGTCTAGCGCTATCCACATTGCCCGTCACAGGGTGGAATTCATATAGACGCCAGGGTGCTAAGGCTGGGATGGGGGAGGGTTGATTACTGAGTTCTGGATCGTTCTCTGGAACCGTCAACTGCTGACGAAGCGTTACAAAGGGCTAGCTCTTTTGCCAAAGCATTGGAAATGGAGGGGCTTATAGTCTTGTTGTGAATAGGGGAAGCGAAGCCAACGGAGATCATTTGTTTAGGAAGCGAGGTAGAGGTGATCGGCATGAGTGCATTGATGAAACGGACGATGATTTGGTACTTCGACGCCTGCAGGAAAGGGTGGCCGCCACGGGATGGAGACGGTTGATTAATTCCGTCGGGGTCGTGATAAGGTCTCTATGGTGACCCTTGTTCACAGCTGCACTCTGCACACGGCACTTCTGAAGCACTCCTCAGAACAGATCCTGCACATGCTACGGCGGGTGGCAACCAGCTGGAGAGAAATGAAGGAGAACGACACTCCGAAGCTGGTACAAGCCTCTGTGGTGTCAAGAATAGCGTACGCAACAGCTTACCTCCTGATGAACGAGGAAGAAGAGAGCCAGGTGGACAAAATAATACGCAAGGCAGTTAAACACGCCATCGGAGTCTCCATGAGTGCGTCGACGGGCAAGCTCCTGCAGATGGCTCTACGCAACACAGTGGACAAGCTGGTTGAGGGTCACCTATCCACACAAAAACAGAGGCTGAGTCACACTAACGCGTGTCGCTGTGTCCTGGGAAGAATCGGCTGGAGCGTGGCAGAGCTGACCCATCGAGGACAGCTTGCGGACACATGGCTAGACGCAATCAAGAACAAGCCTCTCCCAAAGGACATGAATCCGGCTCACCATGGCGGCAGGCGGGAGGCCAGGGCTCGGTCTCTCAACAGGTTACTGGAGAGAGAAGACGGTATCACCTTCACGGACGCCTCCAAAAACAAGGGGACGATCAGAGCAGTGTTGGTGGTGACAACCACGAGCGAGGTGCTGATAAGCGCATCGTTTCAAATCAGGGACGTGGAAGAAGCGGAAGAGTTGGCGATTGCCCTAACCCTCACCCTTTCCGGCATTTCCAAGGGTGTCACCGACTCACAGAAGGCGTACAGACACTTCCAGTTAGGCTGGGTGTCCCAGCGGGTGCTTCGCGTTCTGAGAGACAAAACGCCTCCGGAGAGTCATGTTGAATTAGTATGGGTTGCAGATCACTCCTTGGTGGAGGGCAATGAGGTTGCCCAACGACAGGCCCGCGCGTTAACATACTAGGCAACGGCTGAGGAGGAGGCCAGAAGTCAACATATGGTCCCCTACCGGGAGATAGTGTGGTACTATCGAGAGGATAGGCAGAAACTTCCTACCCCGCACCATGAACTGACGCGGGAGGAGCAAGTAATGTATAGACAGATTCACGCAGGATCCTTCCCTCACCCTCGCTTACTGAATGATATGTTTCGTAGCCAGTACGACAAGACCTGTCCGTTATGTAAGCAGCTCGGTACTCTTCTCCACATGATAGGAGAGAGCGACTTCAGTTCAAAACACCCACCCCAGTTAGCATAAAAACACCACCCTTACCCCTAGCAAGCGATGGGAGGTCTTGCTGTACAGCCCCGCCTTTGAGGGTTAGCAACGGCTGGTCACCAGGGGCCAGGTGGCGAAGGTAGCATATGGAATCCTGTGAAGAGGCAGCCACTCTCATCCAGCGCGTTTCATGCTGACATGCTCTGGATTAAAGTTTTCCCTCCTCCTCTTACATACGCACTGCCAGAATATTCCTCATTAGAGTTTTCTTAAGATTGTTACACAATTTAACTTTTTTGCGTGTGTGTTACAACGGTCAGTTCCAGGAACTAAATGCCCATCTTCGTTGGTGGAGATGAAGGTTGAAACAAGGACTCGCACGTGGCTGACATTTTCGCGGGCGGCCCACCGATTATCCGAACTCTAGAATCCACACACTGTTTCACCTTGGCGACGAGAAATGGCGTCCAACGGTTATGTAACATCGTCAACCTCACGATTGCGACGTCAACAAGGCTGACATTTCAGCCATCACCACAGGCTACCCCGGTCGACGCGCGGTGAAGATGAGGCCATGGTGCACGTGCGAAGGCCTGCAAGCGCCGAGAGCTTCGATCGACGAAAAGAAAATTCCGCCGGAGAGCCGCACGCGTGGCAATCAATGTACGACGGAGCCTCCTCCGCCGCTGCCGCGTGCGGCCTTCGCCTATGCGGCAGAGGAGGTAAAAAGATCGGCAGCGTAGGAGGAAGAAGACGGGAGAGGGCCGAATTAATGGCGACCGGGGAATTAGCGGCTCCCAGCGCTGGGCTCGTTCCCCAGAGCGACCGAAGCTAGGAGAGAGAGCCGCTACACTCGGCGTTCTGGAGCGCTCGTATTTGCACGAGACGAAAATTTATAAAGTGCGTTTCATTTCGTAATGAACGCGGGCTGAGGCATGGACAGAGCAGAAGCAGGCGCAGCAGCAGCATTGAGAGAAGCCCAGGGTACGGGTCTGCAGCTAATGCACTAATGGACACGCAGTGCCGGCCCGAAAGCTATAGGTACCCGCTCACGCGAGCACTCGTGGCTCCGTTGCAGGCACTGCTGCGTTTCGAAAAATAACGAAAGCAAGAAAAAGGTGCCTGTACAGGAAAGCCGTCAGCAGGGATGATGCAGCTCGGGTGTACACTCTTGCTTATCTCTGTATGCCGACAGGCGTGGACAAAAGAAAAAAGTGAAGGGAGATAGAATCTCTCGCGGCCGCCGGCCGCGCCAGGACAGGAATTTATTTTTGTGCAGTTTTCAGGCGTGGGGTATGATTGCATCAGAGCTGCAAACACGAGGGCGTTGCTGCCTCCCTGGTGTGGTTCGGCACAAACGAGGGAAAAAGAGAGACTCCATGTTTGCCGAGCGACAATTTTAAGCTAGTGGTGTGGTGGGTACCATCAGGGCGTGGGTGAAGTATGTTCGCGCGATAACAGTAATTTTGAAATGTTACGGGAGAAAGACAGGAACTGGTGTAAAATGGGCCTCCCTGGAGCCTACCCGTAGCTTCCGAGAAATGAAATCCGCCCGACTCCCGCATTTTTTAGGTATAATTTAAAGGCGATAGTCCTTCTTGGGCTACTTAAACGCGGAAATTTTTGACTGTCTGTCTGTTTGTCTGTCTGTCTGTCTGTCTGTCTGTCTGTCTGTCTGTCGCTCGATTCATCCGCCCGGCCAAAAGGTGACGTTCATACAGGCAGAACGTTTCCAAACTACTAAATATGGTTGCAATGTTCATAGTTTCCAACATTGTTGAGCAAAAAGAAGGCATTTGGCATATTTGAGGAGAACATCAATACGTAAGTGATATTTGTAGCCGTCTTGTAATTAAAAATGCATGACTGCTTGATGTTTGCGATAGGGAATATAAGAAATACGCCTTGAAAAAAAAAAATGTCTGGACCCAAAAGTACAAAATGCGCTCGCAGTGCCCCCTTGTGGTGGCATTCCAATAAGTACAACAGTAACAACAGAGTCCAGTAAATGGCGCGAGAGCAGTGGAACACGGCAATATTTATTTGACTGGAGCAAGCCTCCATCACGTTTACTTTGGGAGGAGCTTGACGGGAGGGGAGTGGTGTGGGAGGTGGACGAGAAACAGAAGACATTTACGAGGCAGCGGCGGCAGTAGACTATCGTCTTCTGACAATATCTGCAGCGAAGTCAGCTGATACGTGGTGCAGTTTCTTCCCAACCATTTTAGCATTCATATCTCTGATCTCTTTTCCTCATATGTTACACACAGCAGAACCCTGCTTACACCTTTTTGATGGGATCGCGGCGGGAAAAAAGGAACGCAGCGGCCGGGAAAGGCGTAACACAAACAAATTGTTAGTAGCACAAAAACATGCTGTTAAACATTGTAAAAAAGACATAAGCCATTGTTGAAACAGAAAATAAATTTACATGCTATTTCCGAGGTTTAAACATGTCCTATACAAGTAGTGCTTTTCCCGGGACAGTAGAATGACATTGCCATTGTCCAATTCTTCGTAAACAACCACCGGAAAATGTGCTCATCAAATGGACGCCAGGGCAGACTGGTCAAAAGGGGAACGAGGCCTGCGATGCCACAGCCCGAGGTCTTCTTATCCCGGCCCCCTTGCACCAATCCCCGTCCTTGGACATGGTGAGCGTAACCTTCACGAAATATTTGAGCATATTCAGACTCAACAGAAGAACATTTCCACCACCGGACAAAAGCCTCACTAAAGAAGAAGAGCTCACTCTCAGGACATTACAGACAGACACATTACCTACACTGGCTGAACTACACTGCTGGTACCCCACGTTATATTCTCCTTTTTGCTCGCACTGCCGGGAGAGGGCGGACGCGTACCACACAGTGTGGGCGTGCCAGTACACACTTACTCCCAAACACGTCAAGGCCACCCTGCTCAGCGATAGTCCTGCCTGCCATAATAACTGGTAGAGAGAGCCACAGCGGCGTTGGAGGCCAGCAGAACCCGGTATTTGGGATAGCCACCTTCTTTCCTCCCTGTTTTTTTTTCTTTTCTTTTGAAAAAAGGTATTTTCAATCAATGAATCATTGTAATACCCGTGCTACACGAGCGTTTAGAAGGACATTTGAAATTTCAAATGTCCTTCGAACTTGAAGGAGTTCCGCCGATCTACACGACGATTTTCAAAGGCAGTTGAAAGTTTCCACGTTCGCCCGCCATGTTTTGGTGTCGCCACTGCTGCCATGTTTCGTTCTTGGCGAAAATGTAATTTTAGAGTTAAAATGGGAAAAAAAGCAATTGTTAGAGATCAAATTGATAACAATCTACATGCGCACACAAAACCTGCACAAGCAGCCAGTTTCTTTTTGTCTTTTTTAGCACCGCCGGTGTTGAGAGTACCAAGTTACCTCGTAATCGCAGAGCGAGTGACAGAGAACGAAAACAAGTGAACAAGTGAAAAACAATGAAGATGTTGCACTTGAAACACAGTTTTACTTGTAAATAATTGTTTTTGTTATTACGGCTTGCAGAAACTGAGCCCGAGGGTACGACCGTTCGTGTTTCAAAGGCCTTTGAGACTCTCAAAGGTCAGTTGTCGTGCTCCTTTGACTCAAATGGCATTTCAGTCAAAGGCCTTTGAAAAACGTCGTGTAGCAGCTCAAAGGTGTCGTTTGAGTCAAATGACATTCGACTCGAAGGCCTTCGAAACGCTCGTGTAGCACGGGTATTAGATCGCCTTGCTGCTGTCCTAATCAGCGAAGTGGCTCATGTGCCTTCTTACAACGTCCAGTTCAGTTGGGTTCTACAATTGAGTTCCAAGTCGACATTGGCAGTCCAAACTCGTTTGCGATACGCATTTTTCTCCGGTTCGGTTCCCTGTTGACTACCCACAGAACGTCAACTTTGTCTTTCAGCGAAAGGGTTTCCCGTTTTCTTCGCGCCATCGGTGACCATGGTGAAGGCAAACAAGGTGTGAATTATAGCAAACTAGAGCATAAAACACACATGCAACAGTACGTGTGGGCGTGGTCGCGAGTGCATATTCCCGTGCGTACAGAGTAGCGACAACTTCGACGGTGACCATGATGAAGGTGCTTACAGGTGTTGTGCCGTGCCCCATGGTTTCCTGGATTTTCTTGGTGCGCCGGCAGCGCTCAATCATCAGGGACTTCGCAGTTAAATGTTTTTTTTTTTTTTTTTTTTTTGCCGCGCTTTCTCCACTTCAGCTTTTTAAGCACGCGGCGCTTTGGCGCCGGGTACCAGGGTTTCGCGGCGGCGGTGGCGGTGGCGGCGAAGGTGTCTGTGTAACCTAGCGAGCGAACGAGCCAGCCCAGCTGAAAGAAGGCGGTGGAGCAGCTTCTGGTGAAAGTGTGAGGGGGAGAGCGGTACGCGCTGTTAAGGCGTCATCTCCCAGCGCGTCGCCACGGCTCAGTATGTCTTGCTGCCTCCCCCTCACACTTTCGCCATGCGTCTCCGCCAAGGAGCACCCCCCCCCCCCCTTTCACCACACTCTTCTCCGCCGTTGGCGGCACATCCGAACCACATGACATTTGCGCGGGAGGTTCAAACACGATTTGCAACATGCTCGGTGGCAGCGAAGCGCGCTGCGAGATAATGGGCAGAGAAGCACGCCGCCATCGTGCGTTCGCTGATCACGCGATCACTTCTTGAGATGCAGCAGATATGCGCCATGACCGATTCATTGAGTGATTGATTGTGGGGTTGAACGTGCCGACGCTACACAGGCGATGACGCGCGCCGTAGTTGAGGGCTACGGATTAATTTTGACCACCTGCTGATCTTTAACGTGCGCCGAAATCTCAAACACACGGGCGTTCTTGCTTTTCGCCTCTATCAGAAAACCGACTGCCGCGGTAATCGAACCTGTGTCCTTCGGCACGCGCCGTGACCGAGATATGCGCCGGGACCGCGCTACGCATAAATTTTGGATTTCCTGGATTTCCCGATCTACCGAATTTACCGACCTAATGAGCGTATTCGGATTCCCCCGGAGGTAACTATACGGCTGAATGCCTCTGTGAAGTCGAACTAACGGGACAGATGCAGCTCCATTGGTGATTTCGAGTTCCGCAAACCCTCAACACGAGCAAGAAATTTCGCTCAGTCCCTGGGAACAGCTTCTTTGGATTAACGAGGTGGCAGCAGTTCTGAGCTTCAATGACTATCTGAGCGCCGACGCAAACTCCGACACGACGGAGGTCTTGAACAATGAGGAAATCATACAGTTTGTTTCAGGCGAACGAGACATGTCAAAGGATGCTGACGACCCAGAAAATTCTGAAGCTTCTGTGCCCGCTCCAGGCCAGGTGATAGACGCTACTGACTTGCTCAGCCGCTTTGCTGGGGCTCACGAAGGTAACAAGGGCGCATTGAATGTGCTTGTCTGCTACGATTTGTCCACCCACCCAATGCTACGAAGGGCACGCAGACGAAAATCACAGCCATTTTGCCACGAAATAAATTCATTTCTCCCAGAACACCTAGCGTTTTATTGTTATTATTTTTACCGCTGACACTTAGCGGTAGGAGCACGATTGTGGAAAACGGCTGTACCTCCTGTTTTACCCATAAAATGCCTACAAAAATGTAAGACATTTGGCCGCTAAGACAGATGTATCATTACTTCGAGTTTGATCCATTGGTCGTAACCAGGTTACTATAAACGCATTCGTACCTTTGTTAAAAATGCTATGTCACCTATATGTCATGAATGACCAGCTTCATTGATAATTCATATATGAAGAGTGAAATGGTTTAGTTTTTTTCTGTTACTGTGAAAGCGATTACAGTTGTTTTACTATACAGAGGGTGCGCCACGCAGGTAGCAAAAATCTCGATCTTTGCCTCTAAAGGGTGCTTCACAGCAAGTGCAGTTGAGCTGCGGTGAAGGTTTAAGACAGTAAAACGAACGGTGCCGGAGTAGATAAACTCACGAACATTGTGCAGCAGCGTCTGAAGAAGAAGAAAAAAACGCCTACAGGAAGTTTTCTGATGGCGCGAAAATTTGTTTTCATTCTTTCAGCGCCTGCTCAAGCACTGCTGGCGCGCAACGCAATATAACGCGGTTGTCGCGTCCCCTTCGTCACGCTTTGCGCACAGCTTCACATATTTTGGGGGGCTTGCTCTATAGAATTGCAGATGCGATACCAGCCTCAAAAAACGTGTCTTGTCGAAGTCATGCAATACAGTCCTGGAAGGAAATACAGTTGCATGTCCTTGAAGGAAAAGCTCGCCCACTACCAAGCTTCTATAGCGTATGGCCCACTACCAAGTCCATCACCAGCGTATGGCCGCCCTGTGTAAAGACGCAAGATGCTGCCTAAATGATTGTTCTAAAAATTAGATTGCGATAAACCCAAACGCATAGAAGAAGCACGACGGTACAGGCTCTCAAATGAGCATTTGTGGCGCCGTGGTTTTTCTGGGTCTACGTGTTTATAGCGCTCTAATTCTTAAAACAAGTACGTATTAACTTTGCCGAGATTGTGTTTTACAGAAGGTTTGACCTGTCGTATCGGGCCTTAGCAGCGGAAGTTACCTAAGCGAAAATTTACCCAAGCGAAAATTTCTTGGGCACACGCAGTGGTTATCGCTATAAGCAACACGACGGTTGTTCCCAGAGCATCGAGAACGTTCGAATGGATCCTTTGCCGAGGGCTGTGCGACCGTTGTCGCCGTGTCTGAATTACTGAAGAAGTTGTGTGCGGCGCAGCGCCTGCGCGGACTCTCTCATGGCCCAAAACTTATAAATACATCGCTTTACCCTCAACCACGGTTCGTCTCATTTCTGCCGCCACGTAATTACAATACCAACGTGAGAAGTTCTTCTGATTGCTGTACAAGGTTTTGGGAACCCCACATTTTCATGAAATCCGAAGGGCAAAGCCTCCCAGATAAAGCGCCTCCACCCCATGCCACTCTCCACCTCCACCTATCCCCTCCTTCTCTCAGGTCACATGGTGCTCGGGTGAGTTAGTTATTGCAGAATGGCTCTGATCTGTGCCAGTTGGTACACGGTCGTTCATTTTGAATGGGCATATATATGTATTTACTTCAGTAAAAATTCATTCGCTACTCAGCGGTGCGTCGCGTTTCTTCCTCTTCCTTTGTGTTCGTGCCAATTCAAAGTGATTCCCATCGAAGTTACTGGTTGTTTACTACTTGTGGGTAACCAGTGGCCCACCAATCTCGAGTGAGTCGGTGGTCTGTCCGCCTTGTTTTTACACAACACGTTTATGTAAAACATTTACAAGAGCTTGTACACGTTGCCGACGTTTAGTGTAACCATAACTATTGACGTAAAGCACATTTTTGGTGCGAAAGCCTTATGTTGCCCATGAGGCGAAAAACACGGCGTTACGAGCACGCAGCGGATGGCAGCATTGCCAGACGGTAAAATGCGGCACCAGAGAGTGGAAATGAGCCTGGTGACATTTGGGGGCTACTGCAGTTAAGGTACCAGTACGGCTACAGCGGACAATATGTGGTGAAAATTGGAGAAAAGAGTGAGTTATTGGTTTAAACCATGGTTTTCTTTCCACGAATGGAAGCTTTTCCAACTATTGAACACGAAGAGAACTCACATTACTTGACTGAATGCTTGTTTTAGTGTGCTCGATAAGTACTCTGATTTTCAACCCCCCCCCCCCCCCCCACCTCCACCCCCAGTGATAAAAACTCAAATGTGACATTTGAGCAAACAAACCACACCGAATAACATTGTTAGAAAAAAACACCTTGTGGAGAAAGTCTCGCTAGGGTTTCCTCACCAACATATTGTCACGTAGTCAAGGTCGACGCAGGTTTTTTTTCAAGGAACAAACGTTTATTGGAGCGAACTTGTGTTCCACTAACTCAAAGAATACGCAGGTGGCGAAGCACCAGTCAACAAAGTGTCGGGCGCAGACTGGCGGTGGCGAATCGAATACCGCGGAGGCGGCACTGGGAGTGTCTATCTTTCGCCGCCACTGTTTCTCGATACATGGAATTACAGCGAGAAAACTGGAGGTGAAAGAAGATCATTCTGAGCTAGTGACGTCAGGCCCAAACACTCTCCCTATCAAAATAAGGTAGCCCTTGCGGCATTCAAAAGAAAGGACAGGATACATGCACTTTGCTTGAAACATTGATAAGACACGGGGCGCCGCCATATGGTAAAAACAAAACAGAAGTATACAACCGCAATGCATGGTTCGCGGCGATATTTCTGACTAACTTGTTTGGTGTGACATGTTGATAGTACAGTAACCAGCAAAAGTTTGAGCGCTCACAAAATAATTTAAGAGAAATATACCTTGCACCAGGCCTTGCATTTTAAAATCAAGGCAGGCAAAAAGTACAGCGAGCATTGTATTGGAGGCGGGGTAACTTCCTGTACGAGCATGCCAATATAAAATAGAGTACGATATCTGTGAACTATCACTGGGACAGATATGAATAAAAAATTTAATTTTACAACATTCAAATCTGCTTTGCTGTAATCAAAATCTCCCGTCCGCTGTGTGATGGACAAAAACAACAAAAACACCACTTTAAATACTTTGCCTCGACAAGATGTATGCTCAGAAGAGGTGCCGGAGTCAGGAATACGTTATGAAGGCCCTATTGTAGAGCTGGTGACATCTCGTGAAATTTTGACCAGAGGCTGGTGTAGCAGCGCTTTTCCAATCTGGAAACGCTTGTGGGTGGCCCGCTGCTCTCAAAGGCCCATGAAGATTCCGCATGCCTTCAACGTACGAGTATAGCCAGAGACAGTGACTGGTGTTGAACTCAGGGGAGAGGAGGAGGAGGAGGAAAATCTTTATTGTGAGCCTGGTGATGTGGGAGTAGCTCCTCAGTCCAGGAGACCGTGAGACGACCTTGCTGTCTCAGCCCTGGACACAAGGAGTTGCTGTGCATCCAAGCCGGCGCTGGTCGTTAGGTTCTCCCACAGCTCAGGAAGGGGAAGGGAAGTGGGTAAAGGGGGGAGGGCTAGGTTGTGGGCGCACTCCAAGATCATGTGTATGAGGGTACATGGGTTACGGCAGAATTTACATGTGGCAGGGTATTGGGTGGGGTACAGCCGATGTAGCTAAGTTGGGTGAGGAAATGTGTTTGTTTGAAGCCTCCGGAGTATTACTTCTTCTGTTTTAGTAAGCACCGGGTGAGGAGGAGGAAAATGTCTTGATGCGCGGTAATGTTGGGTGATGTCTTGAAATGTGAGCAGGGGAACGGGACTTGGTGTTTCCTCAGAGGCCTGGGAGGAGAGTTCACGCAGGCTTGTCTATGGGCAAAATTATTGCCCGTTAGTGAGGAATGTCCCGGGGTGCACACGATGTCGATCTTCCTGTTGGGGGCGTGTTGAGTCAGGAGGTTCCACGTAGTTGAGGCCACGTAACCTGATAAAAAGCTGCGACAGACGGCTTGACAGTCCGTAACAAGTGAATGCCTACAGAAAAGTGAATACCTAATCGTTGCGAGTGTTTGAGTGATGGCGAGAGCCACAACAAATGATTCCGCGGCCCAGATAGATGTGGTCTTGATTGAGGCGCAGGTGATGGTCTTGTCTTTAGTGGTTGCTATGGCTAAGTGATGGGATTGATTGGAGTAAGGGATGGCATCTGTGTACAAAACATTAGGATTGTTTCCGTAGATTTGTTCTTTGGCTTGGCTACGTGCGTGTCCACGACGGGAGTGCAAAGTGGGATGCATATTTTTGGGAAGAGGGCGGACACGGATGGATTGACGCCAATTATGGGGAACAGGTTTTCTCTCTGGGGTCTGAGGAGTTGACATTTTGAGGTCCTGTAAAAGTGCCAGTCCTGTTGGTGTTTGAGTGAGGCGGAGACGTTGGCTGGAAAGATTCCCTTCGATGAGTTCCATGACCGAGTTGTGAATGCCTAATTGGAGCAGTTTAGTTGTCGCGGTGGACATAGGAAGATTAAGAGCTTTCTTTATAGCTTTGCGGACGAGGCGATCAATGGTTTCCGTGTCACTTTTGCTGAGAGTTAGGTAGGGGGCGATGTAAATGACCCGTGACATGAGGAAGGCGCGGATGAGGCGGAGAAGGTCTTCCTCCTTCATGCCGCGATGTCGATTGGATATGCGGCGAAGCATGTGGGTAATTCGAGGGAATACTGTGGTGAGCTTGAATACTGTCTGATCGTTCCGTGTATTGGCCTCGATTGTAACACCAAGTATCTTGAGTGAAGGTCTGGGATGTATAAGCTGACCATCGAGGATAATTTGAACTGATTCTTTATTGGATGCAGGTGGACTTTTCCATACAATGATGAGATCAGATTTTTGAGGGGAACACCGAAGGCCAATTGATGAGGCATATTTTTTTACAGTGTCAGTGGCTTTTGAAGGGTATCTGAATTTCACCTAAAGAACCCGTGTCAGTCCAAATGGTAATATCATACGCATACAGGGGAATGGCTTTAAGCTGACGAGGGAGGTCTAGAAGAGCGATATTAAAAAGCAAAGGTGAAAGAACAGAACCTTGAGGAGTGCCTCGATCTCCTAGGGCGATGGGATCAGATTTCACATCGCCTGCTTTCAGGATCGCCTGTCTGTGTGTGAGAAAATCGGCAATGTAGAAGTAAGTGCGCAAGTCGCAGCCTGTTTCGTTGAGACGGAAGAGGATGGCAGAATGAAAGACGTTATCGAAGGCTCCCTTTAAGTCCAATGCAAGAATTGCACGAGGTGAATTTCGGGAGGCTGGTATGAGAATTTCTTCCTTTATGCGAAGAAGGACGTCTTGAGTGCACAGATCTTTTTTGAAACCATACATTGTATTTGGGATTAGATCCTTGGCTTCTGGGTAGGGTTGCAGACATCGGAGTAACACGCGCTCCCCCAATTTACCCACACAAGATGTTAAATAAATAAGACGAAGGTTGTCCAGATGCGCAGTGAAAGACCAGCGACTTACAACCGTCGCTAGGACGCCAGGCAACATTGAGCATGGATTTTCAAAGTAAACTTAAGCTTAAGCCTGCATATGCGGTTTGAATGCGAAAACATTATGCTTTCCCCTGCCAATATCTTACTGTGGTATCGCGTGTGTGTCTTGTTGGCTGGTTTTATGAAGATACCATAATACAGACTCAGAGCAAGTACGGAGTCCAGCCGATTTTTGGTCACATAAACTCTGGTTTCTCTCTCTCTCTCTCTCTCTCTCTCTCTCTCTCTCTCTCTCTCTCTCTCTCTCTCTCTCTCTCTCTCTCTCTCAAGCGGCGGATTGGAGAATTGCGATAACCGCTGCCTTCAGAAGTTTACGGCCTATCCACCCATTCTCATTTGACTGCGACGTCAACATACCCGCTCAGGGGGTTGACCAAGGAAGATTACCGCTGCCGCCTGCAGTTTCCGGCAGTTTTGCTAGGCATTGGCGTCACCTCTTAGGCCTTTTCTGGTCTTCAAGCGTGTCATTAAAAAAAATATTCTCGCCCTTTTACCGACGTCGCAGGGTGAAATCCTTGACATTTGTTTTGTGCATTTATATGAGTGACATTTATTAGCAAAAAACCAATAGGATAAATCAATCAGTGAAACATTTATTGAAGAATGTTTAAGAACACCCGTTTTGTTCCGATATGGGGGGTCGCCGTATAAGGGGGAAACCGCAAAACGACCTTTTAGAGATTCTTAAGTCCTACACATATCTCCAAGACCACTTCGAGATGTGAACCGGTGTGCAAGATAATAACGAATTTACGAAAACACAATTTCCCCCCTTTCATCAGTGAGGATGACAATTTCAAAAAATCCCGCCTTAGTAAGTAAGCCCCTACGGCATGACACAAATGTGCCCCCTAAATTTGAAGGCTCTAGGTGTAGTAGGGTTGGCTGTGAGTGAGTGAGTGAGTCGGTCGGTCGGTCGGGCAGGTACTTCTATTTATAGGTATAGATTATGTTGCTAGTAACGTCGTCTGGTGTCCTGCGTCCGTGTCACTCTACGTTGCGTTTGTGAGAAGTAAGGGGCATTGTATTGACGAGTTGTAACTCCTCACCACGAAACTAGAGGAGGAATGACGTTATTGAGGAGCGGATGATCTTCCTCAGTTACCGGTGCACAGGACGTGCATCAATGCGGCAGGTTTGAAAAGGAGCGCGCTCATGGGCTGCGTCGCGTTCCATAGCGAGGGGACACTAAGCGGCGTGGTAGAGGCTCTTTACCAGTGAAACGGCTCCTAAACCTTCTATTGGGTACTGAGCGGCGCACGTACCCGTAGAGCTAAATTGTCCATCGCCCAACACCGTTGTTTCCTTCTGCTGGCAACGATGATGACACACTACACAATTCAAAGAAGGCCACGGGCATAGAACTGGACATCCATACTTCCGCATTCACTGCTCACAAGAAGTGCCGAAGTGACCCCTGAGTTGTATTGTATCGTTGTCGTTGACTTTTACTCTTCTTATCTTTCATTTTTATTACCAGTTTCTTAAACCTCGCGAAACGCAACCCTGAAAATCCCGCTGTAAGCAGACTGTCAAAAAGGAGGAAGATGTTCCAGCAGCAGCGACCGAAGAAGACGAAATAGAAGAAGTTACGTGGACGGCGGGGAGTGTGCAGCTGAACTGCGGTCGCAAGTTCCAGCCCTGGGCTCGTTCTGCAAGAACGGCGACTGCCTGCTCGTCTCTGCCTTAGGGATGCCAACTGCTGCGTCCGGCTCCCGACACCTTGAGCCGGCGGTTACGTGGAGGATCATCGCAGCGAAATGGGACAGGAAATGAATCTTCCTGCACGAGCTTCTAGAATTCGCCAAACGAATTCCCCGGGCGGCCCACTGCCTCCACCTGGCCCTTCGCCACCGGTAGCGGAAGCATGTGATGCGTCAATGCTTGGCCACCCCAGGCAGACGACCGACGCACATGCGCACCACCTTGTCGCGTCACCGCCTGTGGGAGGCGGGCCAGACCAACGTTTATAGGCCAGACGTGATGCAGGCGATCAATGTCCGAGCCTCCCTGCCAGGCAGCTCGCCTGATGCCCTGGACTGGAGCCCAGTGGGCGCCCTGGCCGGAAGCGACTGCGGATCCTGCACTCCGGCGTCTCGGAGGCGGCCCAAAGCTCCCAACTAGGACACGGCGGTTCCCGGCAGCCGCCGGCCACGTTACACCAGCCGTGGAGCATTACTTCACAGGAGAGATCTATCCTAGGCCGCATACGATACCTCGAAGCAGCCTCGTAGGATCTGCCCTCATGGCGCGCATACCCGCCATCCCAGGTGTTACACAGCAGCGCCAAAGGGTGTTCGCCCGAGGAATGGGTGGGTAGCAGCGCCCGTCACCTTGCAAGTCGCCGCTTGACAAGTAGGGCTGGCGGACTGGGCGTGTTCCGAAGCAGCGCAGGTGCAAGCCCTGTGATCACGTGGTTTGGATTTCACAGAAGGCGTCCTGTTCGGCGGGAACAGGCGTAGTCCTGCATGCTCTGCACTCCAGCCTGTCCATTTGCGAATAAATGTCACTCAGAGTGCACAGCGCCCTTCTCTACTTTGTGAAGATCGAAATAATGGTTGACGCACTAAGCCCCTGCAGAAATCCCCAGTGCGAGTATGTAGCTGCAGCGCGGGTATCCCCTGTCGAGGAAGAAGCGCGAATGTACACAGGACAATAGGGAGCACTTGGACGAGCGGTCGTCTTGTGCCGCTCCCTGTGTATTGTTTAATTTCGCGCTTGTTTTTCAAGATGTCCCCATACCCACTTGTTCATCTGCGTTGCTTTTACTATCCCCTGCTAGTTATAAGTTCACGGTTTCCCCCCCTTTTTAATGTTCATGTTATTGTTTGTGTTGCTCAATTGCGTAGTTATTTTGTCGTTACACGTCATCCTCAGCGCATTCATATTGGTTAATAGTTCTTCACATTGTCTTGCTGAGTAATAAGTAGAATACGCGCAAAAAAAGACAGGTTGCTTGCCTAGCGGTTATTATTCGCTGTCGCTTCCGCTGCATGCAAGCTAGCTAATTATGACGAGTACATCAATATGGGTATAATCATCGTTTCGGGTTAGAGGCCAATTTCAGTATTTTTTCTAAGATACCTACATCAGACTGAGGGGTATAGAGCAGTCTACACTAGCACTAGATAAAAAAACTTTGATTCTACGCGGCTCTGTTGACGGAAACACGTTTGGTGGGAACCTAGACATATGCAGCTGCGCTGAAAATATTTTGGGAAGTGTTGTGACCCACTTCCACCCCCCCTACCCTTGTGGCTACACATCTGACATGAAGGCACGACGAGCTCCACATGGCGACAGACACACGCTGAGATGAATGGTTCTCTGTAATACACTACTGACGGCCGTCAACGCGATAATTATCAATCGCCTTAAAGAGGACGGAGCTAGATGCAAACATGACAAAAGAACCACGAGTTCAGATTTCTTTAAGGGTAGGGGTTGCAATAACATCAGTTTAGGGATATATTCCTGCGTGGATTGAAGAAAAGATGATGACGAGGACATCACGCGACTGCGGTCCAGTGTTGGGAAGGAACAGGCTCATTCAAAGAACATTCCTTCACAGTAACCGTCTACGCCACTCTGCCCACGGGAGAATAAATGTCACTCAAGCTCCAAGCGCCTTATTTACTTTGTAACAGTGTAAATAAGGATTGGGGCTCGTAGCGGATGGAAAATATAGAGCGTAGGTATGTGTTGTCAGTGTGGATATCCTCTCTAAAATATATGTTCATGGTTGGCTCCAATGCCGTGATCATGTTACTTTCCTTTCACGACCTCCTCATTGTGTCCAAATTTGCTAGAAGTTTTTAACTCTGCCTTTTTAAGCAATACATACCACAGGCGAAAAGACAGAAAAGGGGCCACACGTGGTCGAGCGATTATTGTTCTCCTTCGAAGGCAGTGAAACCACGGTAGGAACTTTTGATCCTGAAAACGCACTGTTTAACAGCGAAGCTGTTTAGCTAAAAATACCAAGAACTTGTCGAGTGCGCGCACGTGAGGGCAGGCCTACCGGCGACCGGCCGGCAGTTAACAGAACCGAGAAAATTCCTAGCGCTCGTGTGCGCGTGCCTGGCTACGACCGCCCAGCGTCCTTTGCGCACGTTTGTTAAGCCAAACATTCCCAGTTATGGAGAATATTGGCCAAGATTGCGGAGACTGCCGGGTAGTTGAAAAACCACGGAAACGCCAGGTGTTCGCGTGACTGTGCCTCACGCCGACCGCCAAGCGTCCCCTGTGCACGCTTGTCAAGGCAAGCTTAGCCATTTAGGGAGATTGGCCACGATTGGCTAAAAAAATAAACTAGCATTCGCCGCATTTGAGGCGACACTTGCTCAGAACGAGAAAGTCCCCAGCGTTCGCCGTAATCGTGGCAACACTAGCTTGGAAGAAGAAAGACGTCTCACAGCGTACGCCCCTCCAAGGTGATGCCCAATGATTATCACTTCCAAAAAAATGTAAGAAGCTTACACTTACAGCAACAATGATGGAGTAAACATCGTTGTAGGGGAAAAAGAAGCAAATCGGCTGCAATCGTGTTATTAAACCTTCGTGATAGTCGTGAAGACTGCGTCTGCTTCGCTACCGTCAAGGCATACGCGTTGGTGTGAGCTTCCTTAATTTTTTCGCGTTTGTGCTCTTATGAGAAGCACAAACGCGAAAAGTGCTCTTCATAATAACCTAGTACAGGTAGCTCTCGTCATGATAACTATGAACCGCATTTAAAGTGGCTGGAGCTAAATGGTTAACCTCAGTAGGAAGACTTCGAACTCCACTTTTAAAATGCCGGGGCCGTAACAGTACTGAAAATATGAACTCTTGTTCTGCATGCAAACGGGACAAAACAGACAAGAGTTCACATTTTTAAACAATAGGGGTTGCAGTAATATTAGTTTAGAAATATATTCGTGCGTCGATGGACAAAAAAACGATTGCGCAAACGTCGCACGAAGGCGGTCCAGTGCACGAAAACATCTCGTGCTGTTTTATGATGTCTCCATTATATCACACGATGTCAATCCTGCTGCAAACCATCAATCAGACTGAAACATTAAAGCTTTGCCAACCTTAAATACAGGCTACACTCTAGTACCACTAGAGAGAATTTTCGAGAAATGACGACTTACGAAATGCTAACAGCACCGATGCAAGCTTGGGTAATTTTTCTTCAAGTGGACTTCAATCTTTTCGTATTCGCTGCGCATAAAAAGGGTCATACATCTCCTCAGAGCTCTTGTTGTCTTTAGCTGGACTATCGGCTTGAGCTTATCTCCCGGGCGAAGCTGCCTGCGCGTGCCCAGGGTGTCCTGTACTGAGGACTCCCACCAAAAGAGTGAACGTTTCCATCATCTTCAATTCTCCTTGAGGCAAACATTCATTCCTGCTCCTCCCAACCTTTATTCCTCTTATCACGTTTGCCCATTCTCTTTTCTTAAGTCTTTATGACACCTGACGAAAGTAAATCCTGGCTATCCCACTGCAAGTACCTGTTGCCAAAAATATGGAAAACGTATGAGCAGCTGGAATCAAAAACGTCGTTGTTTTTTTCCTTACTCCACTTCTATATTCGAAAATAATATTTTCTGTCGTCTGTTTCCTCTTGTACCTTTGGCATCAAGAATAAATTAATATAGGTAGCATCCTTGTTCGGCACACACCTTTTTGGTCAGTCCTCCGCATGGGTACGTGCCAAGGTCTCAGGCAACCAATCAACCAATGTGAAAGAGGAGAAGTTGGTTGGAGAGGAGGGTAGTTATTAGATGCGAATCATCTCATGCTCGGGGCTGTGTCCCTCCCTCCCTTGTTGTTGTCCGCCGTCCGCACTCTGCTGCGCATGCGCGTCTCTTCAGCCCCGTCAGCGTTTGGCCTGACGTCAGCGCAGTCCACTATAAAAAGAAATAGTTAGGCGGCGCCCGGTTTCGATCCCACGACTCTCTGGCCGCATCGGGAGGTACGTGGCGCTCTTCCCACTGCTCTACAAACCGAGACGGCAGCATCAGCTACGAACGCGCCTTATGTCCTTCAATCATTTAAACTACGTCAAGAAGCTCCCCATACATTGAAGGCACGCGAAGCTGAACGTCAACGGAAACGACGAACTGAAAACTTTAGAGGAGGATGTTGAATTTCCTGTGGGAAAGATGTGGCAGGAAGCGCCACGCGCCTTGCAGCTTAACCAGAGAAGATGACGAAGAGGGCGGGCAGCGGGGAAGGAGGGTGAGCACGCAATAAAGACGAAAACCAGGAGGTGTTCGATCAGGTAACGCGGGTGTCGGTCTCTTCGCTGTCTTTACATTTCTCTACATTTCTCTGTCTCTACATGGGGGTACACAGTACGTTCCCATTCGTGCTCCGATAAATGAAACAACATAACGGCAACACAATGGAACCTACACGGAACCCCCATGATGCTTCGCATCTTCCTCATGGTTTCCGAGGAAGATGGTGTAATTTTTCTCATTGCAACACCCGTTTTTTTCTCATAGTTTCCAATTCTAAAGAACACTTTTTGAATTATTAGGCAAACCTCAAGTCTCGGCCAATCCCCCTCAGTGGGTACGTGGCATTACCAAATGGAGAAGAAGAAGGTGGCTGCTGAATTCCAGGCAAAGGTTCCAGCCTCAGGCTCGTTCTACAAGAACGGCAATGGCCGGCTGCTCTGTGCCACAGTGACGTTAGGTGCTGCGCCTGGCTGCCGACGCTTTGAGCCAGCTGTTCAGTGGAGTATCGTCTGTGAAGACGGGGCGATAAGTGGACCACCTGCCTGCACCAGCTATTGGGAATCGCCAACCGAATTCCCACGGCGGCACACTGCCGACCGGCACCTAGCTCTCCGCCATCGGCAGCGGTAGCGGCTGGTGCGTCAATGCTTGGCCACCCCAGGCAGACGGCAGGTGCGCATACGCTTCAACACCTAGCTGTAGCGCCATCGCCCTTGGGAGACACGCCAGATCTGCAGGCTAGCAGTGCCGCTAAATCACTGCCAGAAACATCGCCTGATGCACCTGGGCTGGAGCACAGTGGGCGCCCTATCCGGAAGCGGCTGCGGTTCCTGCACCCCTGCGCTGGAGACGGAACAAAGCTCCAACTGGGACACGGCGATTCCCGGCAGCAGCCGGCCACCTTCCACCAGCCGTGGAGCATCAGTTCACCGGAGAGATTTATGCCGTGCCACATACGTTGCCTCGAAGCAGCCTCGTGAGATCTGATGGCTCGCATCCGCCCATCCCAGCAGTTGTGTAGCAGCGTTAATAATGAACGTTTGGTCGAGATCTTGGTGGTCAAGAGCGACCATCACTTTGGAAGTAGCCACACAAGTATGGGGCTGACGCAATCGGCGTGTTCACGAGGACTGGCGCTGCAAGCGGTGATAAGGTGGCCTTGTATTTTACAGAATGCTTCCTGTTGGCCAGTGATTGGCGCATTCCAGCATTATCACTTCGTCGCAGCTCTGCACGCCTGCCTGCCCATGTGAGAATAAATGTCATTCAGTGTGCACGGCGCCGTTCCGGCTTTGTGAAGATCGAAATAACCGTTGACGCACTTTGCCGCTGTAGAAATCCGCAGTGTGGGGTATGTAGCTCCAGCGCGGTATCCCCTATCGAGGAAGAGGCGCCCAAGCACACAAGATAAAGTTGAAAGGTGCGCAGGACTAGCGCTTGTCTTGCGCAGTTCTCCGCTTTGTCGTGTGTAATTGCACGCTTCTTTTTCAGTATGTCGCCGTGCCCACTTGCCGATCTGTCTTTGCTTCTCCATGGGTATCCCTGGTAGTTAACTGCTAATGGTTGCCCACATTTTCGATGTTCATGTTTTGCTGGTATTGTTACGTGGTGCAGATATTTGTCCTTACACGTCGTCCTCATCGCAACTATACCCGCCGGGGTGGCTCAGTGGCTAGGGCGTTGCGCTGCTAAGCACGAGGTCGCGGGTTCGATTCCCGGCCGCGGTGGCCGCTTTACTGAAGGACGCGAAAAAAAAAAAAAAAAAAAACGCCCGTCTGCACGAGATTTCGGCGAGCGTTAAAGATACCGGGTGGTCAAAATTAGTCCGGAGCCTTCCACTACGGCGCTCCTCATCGCCTGCGTTGCGTTGGCGCGCTAAACCCTACAATCAATCAATCAATAAATCAATCAATAAATAAATAAATCAATCAATCAATCAATCAATCAATCAATCAATCAATCAATCAATCAATCAATCAATCAATCAATCATCACAACTATACTGGCTAATACTTAACACTTTTTCGCTGAGTAATAAATAGAATATGCGGAAAAGCAAATGCAACGGAAGGCTCGTGGTGGAGTGGTTGTGGTTTCCGTTCATTTCCACTATAAATTATCACAGGTAAATGAAATTGAGCATAAATAATGATAGAGCCGTGTTAGCGGTTCGTTTCTGTTTATTTTTCTTTTCAAGATACCTTGGTTAGATTGAGGGGTACGGGGGCCGTCAGAAGTAATAAAAACACGGTCTTGTAAAGTTACTGTAATTTCTTCTTCCGGAAATGGCCTGGATGCATTGGTATGCGTTTAAAGAAGTCATCCATTATAGAAAAAGCTTCCTGTAACTCGGTAACGGTTTTCGTAACGCCAGTAGGACAAATATTTTGTACTAGTCACAAATCCTTGTTCCAATTATGACAGTACCTGTACAGATCATTTTACACTAGCTCTGCAGAGAAGAATTAGTGTTATGCGGGGCTCTGTCAACGGACACAGGTTTGGTCGGCACCCATACCCATTGTTGTGATGCGGGTTGTTATGTGGATGAGGAGGTTAAGTTTAACTGACGGATAAGAAGCGAGGCACGTGATGTCAGACAAGGATAGGCTCTATTCACAAGACAAAATTAGAAAGACACACAAATTAACTATAAACTAATCTAATCAAACCAGTAGATGTCCGACAAAACAAAGTTCTTGACTCAAAAGATTTCCCGCTCACGTCTGGCAGTAGTACACTGCGTCAGTGAGCTGCGGCGGTACACTTTCTCGGTGTGATGACTGCACGCGCTGTGTCTCCTTGACTTGGCGCTGGCCGCCGCAAAGTCGGGTGCTGTTTTCCGTGCGCTAGGCTCCGGGCGCTGCCGCAGTGCCCTTGTCGATGCCGGTGCTGCGGCCGATGAGGCGTTCAGCCCGGGTGCTCCATGGCCAGTGTCGGCTGAGCTGCCTCGACGTCAACGGGGAAGATGCGGCTCGTAACGGAGGTTCTCCGAACGTTCTCGTACGGCAGGTCACTCCCCGAACCTTGTTTTTCCAGCTCTCGTCCCACGACCGTCTGGCATCCTCGTCTTCCTCGCTCTTTTTTTCTCCCACGCGATCTTGGTTGGTTGGTTGGTTGGGTCCGGAACAAGAATGGCGCGTACCCACTATGGGGGATTGGCTAAGTCTTATTGTGATTTCACTGCTGAAGAAGCTTAGTAATTAGTTTCAGACGAAGGGAAAATAGGGTTTTCGCCACGGCACGCCCACATCTTCCTCGTCACTTGGATATGCCGACACCTGTCCGGTGAGCAGCGCCTCCTCACAGCCATATACACCTTCGGTGAAAACATTTGGGGAAAGTGTTCTGAGATTGAAGCTTCTCTCCAACTTCTGGTTTGTACCTTTCCTCACCCAGTTCGCCTGCATCATATGTTTCTAACTCAATACTCTGCTGTATGCCAGTTTTGTTCACAACCCGGAACTCTACCTCATATTATAATACAATGTGGGTGCAATCCCAAACTTCCACTTCTCCGATACTCTCTTCCCACCCCTGAGCTATGGGAGAACCTGGTGACCAGCGATCATCTGGATGTCCAGCAGCTCCTGTACAGCGGCTCTCTGCTCACCTTATGGATTCCCGGACTAGGGAACCACTCCTACTTTAGAAAGCTCGAATAAACGTTTCTCTCTCTCTCTCTCTCTCTCTCTCTCTCTCTCTCTCTCTCTACAACTCCTGTCTTTGACTCTGACATGAACGTACGGCGAGAAGCAGGCGCAACAGACATGCTCAGATGATGGGCTCGCTGTAATGACCTATTGACAGCCGTCAACGTGAAAATAATCAACCACTATTAAGGCGGACGCTGCTTGATGTAAAAAAAAAAAAAGAAACACGAGTTCTGATTTTTCCAAGCAAATGGGCAGCGGTAATATTGTTTTGCTATATTTCCTTGCATGAATGGAAGAAGAGACGACGACGCGGACACCGCACGACTGCGGTCCAGGAAAAAAAAAACAGCTTGCGGTGTTTTATGATGTCTCCGTATCACGACGTCAAACGCGATCGAGCCGGCGTAAAATTTTAGGCCTTTCAACCCTGGATGTTTCATTTCAAGCGAAAATTGTTTTTCCGCGCGTTTTCGTACAGCTTTGGACTTCAGAAGCACAGAAATGAAAGATTACGCTAATAGTGCAAGTATTATTATATAATTTACAGGCCCGGCCATTAATTATGTCGTTGGGTAATTAAAATTTTTCTTTTTCGTAAAAAAATATTTTTTTTCTTTTTGTCGTAAAAGCTGTGACACCCTTATCATACAGAAAAAATACAAAGTTGGTACTCCAAGTATTTGCAGATTTATAGACATTTTGACAAACTGGAATTTCTGTTTCCTTACCACATTTTCGTCATACCCTGTGTCCAATGAAGCTTCTGCTATTTCATATATCGTCGAGCATTACGAAAACTCAACAATGGTGAAGTTTATCGCAATATAGGCACCCTTAACAACTTTCGCTCAGAAAACTAGCAGTTTTGGTTATCTTCTTACGGCGCTAGAGGAAATGACGACGCCATAGCACAAAAGGTTAATGAGCCTCAGACTTTCCTGACGTCATGTACCGGCTAATCAAGTAGCAGTTCAGTTCAGTTTATTCACCAAAAGGGATGTAGATGAATATACATGGATACCTGGGCTAAAAGTTGTATAAACAACTTGACTAGGGCCCAGGCGATTCATGGCGTGGAATACAAGACATTGCATGTAGTAAAGAAATATTAGGAACAAGTGCAATGTTTTTGAATATGTGTAGTATATAAACAACAGTAATTTAAATTGCAGTAGATATCACAATACATAACATATAACAAGAGGGATATGGAATGAAACATATTAGCAAAGAGCACTGTTTGTGAACAAAAGAAAAGAAAAAGAAATAAGAAGACAAGCAGATGTACGTAACTTAGTACAATGCAGCAGTGACGGATAATTGTTTGAATAAGTAAACGTATAAGCGGAGAAAATACAAAGAGAGTGCGGGTTTTAACTCCAACATAACAAGCAACTACTAAAAATATAAGCACAGACACTGGCAAAAGAACTGAAACAGGAAAAAAAACACCAGAAATAATTCAACTCTAATCAATTAGTATCAAGTCTATGTCGGTGCTCTTCTGTCGCGTGCCCTTTCGTCGTGTGCTGTTTTGACGGCGCCCCGTTCCGGGTGTCAGTGCTGCGCGTGTTTACTACGTTTGTTGTATGTGTTAGCAGTGCTGTAGATAATAAAACGTTTTTGACGGGACGGATGAAAAATAAAAGGAGCGTACGATGCGGAAATGATACATATGCTGAAAAGATATAATATTATAGGAGTTAAATATACCGGCTGTTGGTGATAAATAATGCACACCTGAAATGAGTCGCATAATTTTTTCTGCAATATTTGAATTTTTGTTATATTTGGTTTTGTTGTGGTTGCCCAGAATAGGCTGCAGTAATTGAGCTGTGATTCAAATAATGCAAAATATATTTTTAATTTTACTTTTACGGAAGAAAGTACTTTCAGTTGAGAACAAATAGCAACAGCACCAACACTATATAGCACCGGTAATATTTAAAATAAACATCACTTGATTCGCATTCACTGCCCACAAAAAAAAGTCTTAGATGTCCTAAGAGTTCTATTTTTGTCCAACTGTCACCCCCCCTGTCATTTCCGTCTTTTCTTATTTCCTATTGAGCGTTTATGGCACCTTGGAAACGAAATTGTGGCAATCCAACTGTAAGAAGCTGTTGTCAAAAAGAAGGAAGATGTTCCAGCCGCCGCGATCGAAGAAGACGAAAGAGAAGAATTCACGCGAACGTCGGGGAGTGTGCCGCAGAACGGTGGGCGTAAGTTCCAGCTACAGGCGCGTTCTGCAAGAACGGCGATACCCAGCTCGTCTCTGCCTCAGAGACGCCAGCTGCTGCTCCGGGTTCCCGGCGCCTTGAGCCGGCTGTTCCGTGCAGGATCATCGGCCGGAAACGGGACAAGAAATGAATCTTCCTGCACGAGCTTCTTGGATTCGCCAACCGAATTCCCCAGGCGGCCGACTGTCTACCTCTGCTCTCCGCCAACGGCAGCGGCAGCGGGTGGTGCGTCACTGCTTGGCCACCCCAGGCACACGACAGACGCACGTGCACTCCAACACCTTGTGGCGACCCGCATGATGCAGGTCAGCAATGTCCGAGCTCCCCTGCCAGGAAGCTCGCCTGATGCCCCTGGACTGGAGCGCAGTGTTCGCCCTTCAGCGAAAAGCGACTGCGGCTCCTGCACCCCCGCGTCTCGGAGATAGACCAAAGCTCCTAACTGAGACACGGCGGTTCCCGGCAGCAGCCAGCCACCTTCCACCAGCCGTGGAATATCAATTCACAAGAGAGATTTATTCCGCGCAACATACGCCACCTTGAAACAGCCTCGTGGGATTTGCCCTTTTGGCGCGCAAACCCGCCATCCCAGGAGTTGGCCAGCAGCGTCAAGGGGCGTTTGCTCGAGAAATGTGTGGTTAACAGCACCCATAACCTTGCAAGTCGCCGCTTTGCAAGCAGGGCTTGCGGACTGGGTGTGTTCCGAATGACTGCAGGTGCAAGCCCTGGGATCGCGTGGGCTTGGACCCCACGAAAAGTTTTCGGCGTTGGTACGAACATCCCACAATCATCCCTGCAGCTCTGCACGCCAACTCTGCACGCCAACTTTGCCACGGGAGAATAAATGCCACTCATGTATACGCATGGCCTCGAGTATCGCGTAACTAAGGGTTGAGACGCATAGCAGTTACACAATGTGGGTATGCGCCTTAATTGCAGGTAACCCCGCTATAGTTAGGCATTCACGGTTGCATCAATTTTCAATGTGCATGTTATTGTTTATGCAGGTATTTCGCCCTTAGAAGTCATCCTTATTACATCCACATTGCTGAGTTGAATCCCGATCGAATGAAGTAAGCGAGAACCGCAAATTATTTCATTAAATTGAGAACTTTGTAAAGTCGGAAGGGTCATTGTACAAGCAGTGGATTCCACAACTTCGATGTCTAAACGGAGGCACATCTCAGCAGCTACGATTACATTGTAAATGCGGCCACCGTAACACTGGCCTGCCGATGATTTAGCTATTCGATGAAAATAAGAATATTACGCTAAATGTTCTGGGTGATACGAATTTGTATCCTGACCGAAAAGCCGATGATTTTCGCCTGCGTGTGCTTCTTTAGCATTGGGTGGGCAGGCGTTTCGTAGCACTCAAACGCGTTCAACGCGTTTGCGGTTCCTTGGTGAGCCCCACCAGAGTGCCTGGGCAATTCAATAGCGTCCATCACCCTGTCTGGAGCAGGAACTCTAGCTTCAGCATTTACTGTGTCCTCAGCATCTCCTGACACCTCTTGAGCGCTGGAAACTAATTGTACGACGTCTTCATTGTTCAAACCCTCCCAAATGTCGGCCTCTGCGTCTGCGTAGGCGCTCAGATAGTCGTGGAAGCTGAGATCGTCGTGGCATTTCAACGAAGCATATTCAGTATTGCCCTTTTTAAATGCGTCCATTTCTCAAAATACTTCGTAAATGGGTAATAGAGCTGAATATATGTCGTTAGGTCGAGTTCATAAAAGCATTGAGCCGTATGGGTACCTGCGGGGGCATCTAAATTTGTTCGTTACCTCGGGAAATTTGTGAGTTCGGGGTTCAATATTTATTTATTTATTTATTTATTTATTTATTTATTTATTTATTTATTTATTTATTGTACCCTCAAGGCCCGGGTAGGGCGTTGCAGGGGGGAGTGGGTGTGATGACCAGGGGCGGATCCAGGCTTTTTCTGAGAGGGGGGTCAGCTCCTATCAATGATGATGATGATGATGATGAGGAGGAGGAGGAGCCTTATTTATTCACTGAAATTTCGGGAAAGCAAAAACACAAGGAATACAACAAGTCATCAATTTACTTTTTTCTGCGACTTGAGTGGTCATCTTCTTGGAGGTTTAAATTCAACAATTAAGGGAGGGGTCAGGACATCCGGACCCCCCCTCTGGATCCGCCAATGGTGATGACTGCATATAAGGTACATGAGAAAGAAATGTAACAGCAGAATGAATGATTACGCGACTGAAAAGGCAATACTCGCGCAGAAGAATACAGAGCACCATTGTGCCAAAAGAAAACAAAACGACAACAAAAAAAGAAAGGCAGGACACTGATCGCGAAGGCATAAAAAACAGACACGCACATGCACACGCACAGACACGCAAAAACAGACACGCGAAGGCGATATTCAGTAGACCAATAAAAATACACGGGCGCGCAATACAACGAATAGCGTATTCAGGCGTCGAGACATATTATAACGGCAAAACAGTAACAAAAATGTACACAAAGGTGTAGAATACGGTTAAAGCTGTTTACACAGAGAAGTGGGTGGATCAGGCTGATTTAAATCGAGTTGTGACTGTATAGGTACGTATGCAAAAAAGAAAAAAGAAACGAAGGGCTGCTTCCCGAGTGTTTGTGGTTCCCCTTCGAAAGCAGTGGAACCTTGATTTGAACTCCAGAACTTCTGAACTAAAAGAAACTTTATTATAACCCACTTACCAGGGCGCACTAGTGGTAACAGCGCTGCCCTACAAACAGAATTATCGAGTCAGTTTTTATGCAACATGGTCATACTACACATCATTGCACAACAATTGTATGGGATTGGCAACAAGCAACTAGAAAATCAGTTCATCAGAGTTCCCCAGCGTAACGGAAAGAGTTCATAAACTTTACTGACCTCAATACGGCACTTGTGAAACGCTCGGGGTGTTGCTCCCGACCACTATAAAGCGCGTAGACCAGTGAAAAAGGAAAGATTCTTCTCCTAGAGCTGCCAACTCGTGCTCCAAGTGACTCATGAGAATCGACCGGACACGCCACAGCAGTGGGAACATTGCCCGTTGCGGCCGGGCTCGAAGACATACAGCACTACGATTTCTCAACAAAACAGACGCACCACTCGCAAACGCATTTTTTAAAGACGATAGTCTTTCTTGGGCTACTTAAACGCAGAAATGTTGGTCTGTCTGTATCTTTGTATGTCTGCCCGTCTGTCTGTCTGTGACTCGATTCAGCCACCCGGCCAAAGTAAAATTGATATTGCGCAATAGTCTTATATACTCACAGCCAAATGTAAACGTCTAAGCCCGGCTTATATGTTCATACCTGTCAACTTTCTTGAACAATTAAGAACAAGACATTATGCAAATATAAGACAGGAAATTAGTACACAAGGGATATTTACAGTGTTCCTTTATTAAAAAATTCATGGATGCTTAGTTTTTCGATAGGAAATGATATTCTACATCTACTGCAGAAAACCGCCGCCTCCTGGCGGCATATGAAAAATCACGCGGCAACAGCAACGAAAGGTGCCACTAGCTAGGTTCCACGTTCTGCTTGGAACGCACATGGAGCACGGCCCCGCGGCTCTATTAACCGTCTAGTCGGCCGCCTCCATTCACGCGCGTCTCCGCCGTACTGCAGCGCTGGCATCGAGGAACCCGGCCTGTAGCAGTGGAACGCGGTAAATTCAAATCGCCTTTCAATTCAAAACCTTTAGTGTGTTTACCTTGGAATGAGCGCGACGGTACAGGAACAGCATGAGAGGTGGAAAGCAAAGGGGGGCATTTCCTTGGCAAATGTCTACAAAGACTATCGTCTTTTGGCGACAATTGCAACGAAAGGAGCAGATACGCGGCCAATTTTTTCGAACTGCGCTCCACGACGCGTGCAAAGTTAAACCCCAAAGTTAAACCCAACCACATGCTGATTGATTGATTGTGGGGTTTAACGCGCCGACGCAACGCAGGCGATGAGGCGCGCCGTAGTGGAGGGCTCCGGATTAATTTTGACCACCTGGGGATCTTTAACGTGCGCCGAAATCTCGTACACACGGGCGTTTTTGCTTTTCGCCTCCATGAGAAAAGCGGCCGCTGCGGCCGGGAATCGAACCCGCGACCTCGTGCTCAGCAGCGCAACGCCTTAGCCACTGAGCCACCGCGGCGAAACCCAACCACATGCGGCGTACTTTCGACGTTTTCACGCGTCGGTGTCGTGCCAGGTCGACTCGCGTCAGCGCGCGTCGCCAGAAATGCCTGGCGACGCCAGCTGACACACGAGCAGTGCCGACGTCTATGCTCGCCATATATCGGCGTCGACGCAGCGTGAGAAGCATCGGGAAGCCGCCGGCGGCTGCCGGGTTTCCTGTCCTTCTCGTGGTTTGGGGTCATTGCTTTGAGCAGAAACCAATCAATTTCTTTTTAATTTGCGGTTATCGGATGCCTTGAGACAAATTGCAAGCTATTTCCGTTCGAAAGCGCCTATTCATTTGTGGCTGTGCGATGTGCGATAACTTTTCTTGGCTCAAATAAGGGAGCTGTGGTTACACTGCTTGTAGTACTAGCATAATTGTCCTTGGCTCCAAGATCGGTGCGTAAGAAGCAAACGTTACCACTGCTCAAATCTCTCAAACGCGACCAAAACAAAGCACACCAGACATTTGTGGACAGCCTCGGTTAGTATATCGATTTTTTGTGGTTCTCCTCGTCCCTGGCGTGGTCGAACGGTTGGGTGCTGGGCTTCTGTTTTGAAAGTCCGTGGTTCGAATCCTTTGAAAACCCAAGTGTTTTTTTTTCTTTTTGCGGTGAGACTTTGATCAGCTTTTTTTTACGCGGTAAACAAACGGTGTCACAGTACCTTGCCTTTTAACCTAGGAATGACGTTCGACGGTAACCTGAGTATCAGGGCAGCAAAGAAATTTCTTTTCTTTACACTTTGAATTCACGAACCCGCAGTCGGTACATGACATGAATGTTAAATGAAGTGGCAAGTAAAGAAGTGCGAAGTGCGTCTTCGTTTATCATCCTATCTTATTTTGTTCAGATTTGACGGTGATGAGTTGAAATACATTTCGCAGCATTTCAATATTTGCCCGCAAACATACTTAGCAATGAATTGGTCGGCCAAGTGATTTTTTTTTTGCTAACTGCAGTTCAACAACTGACAATAACTTCTCATAAACTTCAACAGGGCATGGCTAATACAATCGTGTCCAGCAACGCACGCCGACGCAGCGGATTGCGCGCGAATTCGCCGGTCGCATGCGGTTACTTGCCTTCTGCGCGTCCGCGCGTTGCCTCCGAACGACGACGCCGCTCGCGCGACGCTTGATTTCGCGTCCATGTGGTTGGGGCTTTATATCGGCGGCACACACATACCGTGGCGATCAAAGGGATCAGTGGCTTAGCCAGAAATATTTTAAATGCAGAGCATTTCTTTAACTCACATGTAGCGTCCGATGTCCGTCCGCAACAGCTCAGCGCGCAGGCGCGCCCTCTCCCCCACTCCTCCTCTCCCGCATCACGCCACCCTCCTCGCTCTCAACAACAGGTCCGCACCCCTCCCCCTACACTATATAAAAAAATAATACTTACCGGCGCCAGGTTTCGATCCCACGACTCTGCGGGCGGAACGCAAGGTACATGGTGCTCTACCCACTGCGCCACAAAGCCGGCACAGAATGGGAGGCTACGAACGCGCCTTATATCCTTGACTCATTCAAACTACGTCAAGAAGCTGCTGATACAACGCATTCACTACCTGTGGGCGGAAGGCGAGGTACATGCTGCTCTTCCCACTGCGCCACGAAACCGACACAGAACCAACCCCACGGAACCCCACTATGCTCTGCATTTACACGTGTCCCTCGCGCGGGGGCATGCGACGGAGGATTTTTTTAGGGGGGTTTGGGTGAGGGGTCATACGCCACCACTAAAACGGTGAAAGAAAGAGAACCTGAAGCCAAACAATATTTCGGCTCCATTAATGCCTGAAGTTGTTTGGTTCAGTGTTATATCTACATAAAATAGGAGTGCCCACACGTTCTGTGGAACGATTTATGTCAACGTACCGATGCCCTTCTTATTTTAGTTTAAGATCCACGAATGTGGGCGTGGGACATCCAGCTAAGTGTGTGTTACTCCACGACACAGGTTTCATTCCTTGGCGATGTTATTACGAAAAACGGGATTCGTCCTAGTCCCGATTCAGTCGGAAGCTTCCGTGCCATGTCAGCCCCAAAAGATAAGCAGGATGTGCGTAGATTGCTAGGCATTGTAAAGTACTTCCGAAAGTACCAGCCAGCATTGAGCGATAAAACAGCGTTGCTTCCAAGCCTGGTGAAAGAAGCCTCGGTTTTTCAGTAGACAACAGTCCCTGAACGAGAATGGGACCAGGTCTGCGCAGTGCTTACTAATCCTGTGCTGCTGGTGCTATTCGGTGAAAAAAGGGACGCAAAGATAACTGCGAACGCTTCGGGAACGGACATCTTTTTTGCCCTATTGCAAAGACACGGGGACGGGAGAGAGGGGAAAACTTTTATTCAGCAGTTATATGTGTGGGGATGGCTTCCTAGTCCAGAAGTCCACGACTCGCGCCCAGTGACTTACGTTTCAAAGGCAATGACGCAGAAGGAAGAGTGATACGCCCAGATAGAAAACGAAACACTTGCAACCGTTTTTGCCGGTAAAAAATTTCATCGATCAGTTCGTACATGGACGAAAGATTACGATAGAAACTGATCCCCGACCATTAATTGTGATTTCCCAAAAGAACAATGGAGATATACCACGGAGACTGCAAAAGTTTTTCATCCGCCTCATGGACGTTCACACAATGCAAGTAGTTTCCAGCGTCATAACCAAAGCGACTATGTTGCGACTACAAAAGGAAGCCCTTGAAGATCCGCTGATCAGCTGCCCCATGAAACAAATGGAAGATGGCATGGTAATAGGCAGCGAATGGAAGCCGTGTGCGGGAGAGCTAACCGTGGTCAATGGAGTGATGCTAGCAAAGTTGTGGTTCCTAAATCGATGCGCGCGGAAATTCTTGAGCGAATTCATGAAGGCCACTTGGGTATGAGCACGTGTACGACTAGAGCTTGTATATTAGTTTTCTCGCCGAGAATGAGCAGTGAAATAGAACAAAGAGCGCGAACGTGCAGCGTATGTCGCAAGTACACATACAGCCAAACGAGTGATCCCCTCCTGCTACAGCCAACGCCCGACCGACTGTGGCATCGCGTAGGCATTGACCTATTTACGTTTGCTGCAGAGCACTACATCGTTGTGTTTGATGCCCATTCAAACTTTGCAGACGTCGAAAAAATAAGGGGTACCACTGCGGTGGTAGTAATCTAAAAGATGTAGCTATATCTTCTCGCGATACGGCATTCACAGTCAAGTTTGTACCGACAACGGGGCTCAGTTTGCATCGCGAGAGTTTGAGTCGTTCGTACGCCGATATGACTTCCAGCATATCACGTCAAGTCCCAAGTTGCCAAGGTCAAATGGCTTAGCTGAAAAAGGGGTATACAGATCGAGAGGCGTATTCTAAAGAAAACCCACGAGTCACATGGTGATGTATGGCTGGGTCTGTTGGCTTATCGATCTTCTCCCCTTGACGGTGGTCACTTAAGGCCGATCCACACGGCGGACCAAAACGATTATATGGACCGCGGTCCGCACATCACGTGGCAGGACGTCACCAGTTCGCGCGGACCGCCGTTGGACTGCGCAGGACCGCGGCCTTCTCGGTCCAAATATTCGCCAAGGCTTTTCTATCCGAAGTCTCGACGGCGGACCGCGACATCAATCAGCGTGGTTTGACAGCGGCCGCGTCGCGTGGGCGGAGCCGGGTCCAGTTGCGCCAATAGAGAACGGCGCGGAGAGCGCGGCTGTTTCGAAGCGCTCGAAGGAGCCTGTCAATCACCCCCGGTGGGTTAGCCGGCGGGCTAGGCTTACAATCGCGACGCATACTTCATTCGCGCTTTTACTAGCGAGTCCTATGACTCTTACTAGTGCGATGCTAGCTATCATTATCACTTTGTTTCATGCATGTGGATTTCAATTTTCCAGCGAGCAGTGACGAGCCGTATGCAGCCCGGATCGCCCCGCCGTCGCCACTCGTCGTGTCGCCTTCGTGCGAACGACGGCGGCGGCTGCGTGAGCGCGCCCTACCACATGATGTGGGCCTGCCCCTCAAACCCCGCTATCCCCCCTCACCCCAACCAGACCCGGGAGGACTGGGAGGCGGCCCTGCTCGGCTGCTCTGACCTGCAGGACCAACAGGCCTTGGTCGGGCGAGCCCGGGCTGCAGCCGACGCCACTGGTGTCCCGAACTAGGGACCTCCACCTGGTATCTGTAAAGGCTGGCCCCTTCTGGGTCAGCTCATGCTTAACGTCCTGTTTCACATCCCTCAATAAACGTTTGCCACCACCACTACCGCCCGGCTTGCATGCGGGTGGCTGGTATAACGTTTCTTGCAGGCTTGTGCGTTACAACATGTTGTCACGGCCAAACAGCGCCTGTGTTCAACCTTCTAGCTTGCGAGTGCAGACGGTCGGCCATTCGCGGTCCGCTCGCCGGCCCGCCGTGTGGATGCGCTCTGCTTTGGATCGGACCGCGGTGGACCGTGACGTCTCATCACGTGACAGATTGGACCGCGGACTCGGTCCGTCGTGTGGATCGGCCTTTAACTGCACGCCACGCTTTTGCAATACGACGACGGAGGGCCACCCGTAATGAAACAACGTCAATCTCCCCAAGGCAGGCCACTACCACCGTTGGAAGCCGGAAATGTTTTTCTGGATCAAATACGGGAGCTGGTCACGCCGGGCGAAAGTGGTAAGAAATACTGCACCACGATCATACGTGGTCCGAACGGAAGACCATGGGCTCTTGAGACGGAATTAACAGCGCTTGCTGCGAATGGACGAGAACTTGGACGGCGACGTCAGCCGCGGCGGTGGCCCGCACCACGACTCGAAGTCCTCAACTGAGGGTAGCGATGGACATGGAGGCACCATTAAGCCAAACAACCCCACCAGGTGCAACCAGCTCAGCCAGGTGATGATTCTGCCGCCGCCACTTCACCAGAGAGTCCAGGCAGCGCACTGGCAGGGCTGCGCAGGTCAGAACGACAGCACGTAGAACCGAAGCGCCTTCACGACGGGCCATCCTTCCATCAAGTGAATCAGTGCAAGAGAAATCAGTTTTCTTTAATGTGTGTGAGGATAAGATGTAACACCGACAGCACCGGACTATCTGCTATCGGCATTCGCGGTGGCCAATATCACCCGTTCTCCTCTCCGCCCTTCCCTCTGTTTTATTTTCCTTCCCCACTTTCCTTCCCCCCTCCTCGCTGTGAACACAGCTACTTAAAGGAGCCATGAAGAGAAAATACAACGTCGCTTAATTTGAGAAAACTAGGATTCAGTATCTCACTCAGCTCCATTATAGCCACAGAAGATGTTTTTAAACGAGAAAAAAGCAAGAAGTATTTAAAAACTTTCAAATTTTGTGCCACAGTGACGTGTTATGAGCAAGAAAGACGTCATATGGGCCAACAATAAAACAATTTTCAGTGCGTTAACTGCACGTTAGCATTCAAGTGATGCGGTAAAATGAAACTAGAGGCCCCACTACAGACGTCCAGTCATGTGTCGTCGCGACAGGTTAGTTAGGCGGCTGCCAATCGCACAAACAAGGTTCCGTGACGTCATAGAAAAGTTGCGGGAAATTGGCTCGGGGGTCGCGACTGCATGCTTCACACGTTTTCTTCAATATCTCCGTTATTTGTTCGAAGATTGCGAGGATATTGGTATTATTGTTATCGGGACTAAGCAGTCCTTCTAATAAACCCAACTTGTATTTTGTCTTCATGGCTCCTTTAAGCGCAGCAAATAAACGACCGGGGGTCTTTCGTCTTGGCGAGGCCCAGCCAAACGTTGCTCGCTGCGCTGTTTGACAACTGAACGTTACACGTATTAGTATATCAACGCGCTGTGTAAATATCTGGCGAGGAAGAAAAGGTCGAAAGTAGGGAGGAGGGCGATGCAGCGCTCATAAACGTTAGGGATTAGATCAGGCTCACACTGACCCCCCTTCCCCCCCCCCCCCCCCCCCGGCTACGCCCCTGACACAGACACACGGCTTTGCTTGCACAAAAATGGACACACTGCTACGTAAACACGCTAACACGAAGTGCCCCTTGTAATTAATCAACGTGATAACTATCAGCCGCTTTTGAAGTGGACGCGGTGAAGCCTTTGTGCCAAGTTAATATCAGCAGCACGACTTAACTCCGTCTTCAGCAGGTCGGCACAGGGACAGCGATGGAAATATGCGGCATTGTTCTGCATGCAAATACGATTTTTCATGATAGGGTTGCAATAATATTGGTTTCTGTGTATATTCTTGCATATATGGATGAAAAGACAATGGCACGGACACCGCGCGGCTGCAGTTCAGGGAATAAAAACTTCTCGCCCAGTTTTGTAATATGTCTTCATATCACGACGTCACACGATGTCGAGTCTGCTGGAGAAGATTCCAACTTTGGTGACCTTAACTAGCAGCTACAGTCTAGCGCACTTGAGGAACTATACCAGAGATCAAGACTTTTTTTTTATAGAAAATGTCAGCCGAAGCAACGCCAGACAGGTAATATTTTCAATTGCGCGTCATGTCTTTTGCATACACTACTCATAAAAAGAGCTTACATATCCTTTAAATTTTATTTTGTCTAGCTTTTACTCCACTTGTCATTTTTTACTTTTCTGTTTTCTTGAGCGGTTATTATTTCGCGAAACGAAATTGTAGGAATCCCAGTGTAAGCAGCGGTTGTCAAAAAGAAGGAAGGAGTTCCAGCAGCCGCAATCGAAGACGACGAAAGAGAAGAATAAGCTACGTGGGCGGCGGGTCTATTGGGTGCAGATAAACTGGGGGGAGTGTTCCAGCTCCAGGCTCGTCCTGCTAGAACAGCGACGGCCTGCTTGCCTGTGTCGCAGCGACGTCAGCTGCTGCGCCTGGCTCCTGATGCTTGGAGCCAGTTGTTCCGAGCAGGGTCATCGGCGCAAGACGGGGCAAGAAATGGATCACCTGCCTCCACAAGCTTCTGGGATTCGCCAACCGAATCCCCGCGTGGCACACTGTCGACGCCTGGCCCTTCACCATCGGCAGTGGCAGCGGACGAGGCGTCGACGCCTGGCCACCCCAGGCAGACGACAGACACACGTGCGCTCCACCTTGTCGCGTCACCGCCCGTGGGAGGCGGGCCAGACATGATGCAGGTGAGCAGCTCCCGTCACTCCCTGCCGGCCACCTCGCGTGATGGCCCTGGTCTGGAGAACAGTGTGGGGCCTATCGATGCAGCCAACGGCTCCCGCCCAGGACAACAGGAATCGAAGGAGCTCTGCCGGACACGATGGCTGCTTCTCCGAGCGATTTGGGTCAAGACTCCCAACTCGGACGCGCCGATTCCGTCAGCGGCCGGCCACCGACCACCAGCCGCGGAGCAGCCCTTCGCTAGGCATGTCCCGGGCCATATACGCTACCTCGAACCAGCCCCGTGGAATATACCCTCACGGTGCACAAACCGGCCGTCCCGGGAGTTCGCTAGCCGCGTTCAGGACCGTTCGCTCGAGAAGCGGGTGGTTAACAGCACGCACAACCTTGCAAGTCGCCAAAGAGGGTGGGCGGACTCGACGTGTTCACGAGGGCTGGCGGCGCAGGCCGTGTTCTTTTGGCCTTCGATTCCACAGAGGGCGCCCTGTTCGGCGGGGACAGGCTCATTTCATGATGGCCCGTTCATAGTAGCTCTGTAGGCTACAGTGCCTACGAAAGAATAAATGTCACTCAAGTACCATACGCTTCGACTACTTTCTAACCGTATAAAACAGGCGTAGCGGCTCGTAGCAGTTGCAGAAATCTCGAGCGTGGGTGTGTATCATCAGCGTCGGTGGGGCACTGCTAGGTAAATGCTCATGGTTGCTTCCATTTTCAGTGTATTTGCCATTGTCATTTTACGTTCTGATTGCGTCGGTACTTATTTATTTATTATTTGTTTATTATACCCTCAGGGCCAAGGAAATCGAAGAGGGGAGTGGGTAATACAAGATGTGCAAACATATGAATACAGTGCATGGGTTCAAATACAAACAAAACATAGATTGTCCTGATTGTACAATGCTGCCTAATGCTGAATGAAACAGGTGATTATCGCGTATGAAAACAATATAGGCGGGAAGGCGGTTCCATCCTAGGGATGCTTTGGGAATGAAAAACTCAGCAAAATATTTTCTGTTAGATGAGTAAACACCAACTTTACGATTATGTTTCAATTCGACATGATATGTAGTGTGGCTGTGAAAGCAGCTCACCATAGTGAGGAGCATGGTAATATAGCTTGGAAAACAAAGTTAGGCGAGGAATGCGACGTCGTGGTGACAAAAATGGGAGGTAAATGCTACCTTTCATCGTCATTACACTTGCAGTCCTGTTATAATTTGAACGAATGTATCGGGCTGAAATATTCTGAACGAGTTTAAGTGCGGTAATCAAATTATCAAGACACGGATCCCATACTGGCGTGGCGTTCTCTAGTTTTGATTTGACTAGTGTTTTGTATAGAAAAAGAATAGTTCTTGAAATTGCCTTTCTGAGCAATACGTACGTTATGCAAAAAAATTAGCAGTGGCTTAGCTCGGCTATGCCAGGATATATACGTAGCGTGAGATAAGGTTCAGCTGGTTATTCTTAGCTTTTCTGGTTGTCTAGGATTAGCTTGATTATCATGCTTACTGCTGCTTCAATGACACACACACACGGTATACGCATTATGTGACACATGTATATTGATCAAGCGGCTCCGGCGCATTCAGCTTAGCATTCAGATTAGCATTCAGCTTCGCACGAGAGAGTGGTGATATCATACCTAGGGTAGATAAGATCAGGGCTTTGGGGATGCTGTTTGAGTCGAATGGCGCCAACACGCTGACGATCGCGAAAATGATTGCCAAAACAGAGAATGCGGTTCGCCTAGTGAAGAGGGTGGCCAACAGGCAGAAGGGGTTGAAGGGGAATAGTCCAATTCGGCTTATGCGCGCCTTTGTGTTGTGTCACTTTACTTATGTGGCGGCCATGCACAAGTGGAAGCCTTCGGAGAAGGAGAAGCTGGACACGCAGATAAGGAGATCACCAAGAAGGTGTTGGGAGTGCCGATATGCACCAGCAACGAGCGGCTTCTCCAGCTGGGTACACATAATACCTTGAATGAGATAGCTGAGGCTCACGAGAGGGCGCAGATGGTGCGTCTCTCTACGACTAGCGCGGGTCGGCAGATTCTGAGAGAGTTAGGTGTTCCTCAGGAGAGGATTTCACTGCTTCACGTCGGTATACCCTTGAAGGCCCGTCAGCGGCATCAAGTGAAGCCTATTGCCAGGAACATGCATCCGGAGCGAAATGTGGGTAGAAAAAAGGCCAGGGGGCTTGCCTGCTGAGACTCATTCGCGATGAGAATCAGAGGTTAGCTTCGTCGACGCTCATTTTAACGAAGAGAGAGGAAGGCGTTTACCGTAGTTGTCGTGGATAATTAGGGCACGGTCATCAACGCTGCTTGCGTTCGGACTGATAGACCGGAGGTCGTCGAGCATGCGGCTGTTGCGCTCGGCCTGGTTGACAGGAGCAGGCCTTTTGTGTATAGTGACTCAAAGTCGGCTGTTAGGGCTTTCTAGAAGGGCTCGGTGGCTAAGGTTGCTTTCAGAATTATGCAGACCTGCGAGATCTTGCAACACTACTTATGTTGGTTTCCTGCTCAACTCGGAGTGATTGAAGGAGCCCCTCTGAGTCTCAACGAGTCTGCTCATGAGGCAGCGCGAGATCTCACCCTCCGCTGTGCCCCGCGCCACGGCGTGACAGTACTCCCTCAGAACACAGACTCCACTTCCACATACAATGAGGTAACGAAGTACTATTAACCGCAGAAATGACGGTTTGCCGCATCCTAAACTAAACAGGGCTCAGGCACTTACATTACGCTTACTGCAGACTGGCACCTAAACTTCCCCTCGGAGGCTCAACATGTTTTATCCTGAGACGTATACAGAGCCTTATTGCCAGGACTGCGGTGATTTAGCCACACTGGAACACATGCTCTGGTCTTGCGACCGAGTTGAAGACCCGGCTATCAAGGATGCGTCCAGGTGGGAGGCTGCACTTCGCAGTCCGGACCTGGACGATCAATTCTGGGCTGTCCAGCAGGCTCACGACGGGGCTGTGAGGCTTGGCCTTCCGGTCTCGACGTGGGAGCGGCCCGCTTAGTGGTTATCACTACTTACAGGACCAAATAAATTTTTCCATCCATCCATCCATCTGGCGAAGCGTCACCAACTGCCCCAGAGCTACGTTGGTTCCACAGGCTCACGCCGGTGTTGCTGCGACGCACGAGCCATCGGTTCCACGTCCGGTCACCCCTCGCATGATCATCAAGGGGAACGGGCCGCCACGTGCGGAACGGCGGTCGGCGAAGACGCTTGGCGCGTGGGGTGTGTAAGAGACGGGGGGCAGCGAGCAACGTTTTGTGCGCCGTGTGACGTCACTGCTCCACGCGCATGCGCAGCACGGCTTTCCAAGAGCCACGCGAAACTGCTCAACCTCGGCCAGTGTAGCTCACACTACAAAACAAAAAAGAGGAAGTGGTATGATTCCCCTTCGAAATATATTATTATTATACCCCTTTATTCGGAAGGGGGGACTCAAAGTCGAGTCAAAGCTATTGAGCATCAGTTTGAGCTCCAGAACTTGTGAACCTGCACACGCATTTTTGTTTCGATGTATGCTTTGCTGCGCATGTACCGCTCTACCGTTGACACACCCACACTATGGATAACTTGTGACAAGTGACGAGGGGATAAATGACTACGTGAAAACGGTGGCCGACACACGCCCAGGTAGTGCTCTCTGCAATGAATAGTTGGTAGCTGCTGCTGGGATAATTACGGGCCAGCCTTAAGATGCCCACCGAGCCTGAGGAACTAAACCTCGAGCACCATTTTCAACAGGTCAGCACGGTGACAGTGACGAAAACATGCAATTTGTTCTGCGTGTGAAGACGACAAAAGAAACAAGAGCAGAGATTTTATAAGCGAATGGGTATCAGTAATGTTAATTTACGAATATTTACCTCTACCCATGGAAGAAAAGACGATGACCTGTTCACCGCACTATGGCGGTCTACCGTACGAAAACAACTCGCGCTGTTTTATGATGTCTCCACGATATCACACGATGTCGAAACTGCCACAGAACGTAAATCAGCCGCAAGCTTTGATGACATTAAATATCGGCTACAATCTAACACCCCTCGAGAAAATTCACAAAGCATTGCTATTAACAAAATGCAAGCAGCACGGGAAGCAGTTGCGGTAGTTCTGTTCCTTTAGTTCCGTTCTCTTACGAATGTTTGTAAGCGCTATTTCGCTGTTGTCAGTTTTTGTTTGTCGATACATCACAAACACCGCACACACTTCTGGAGAAAGATGTTCCTCAACCTTCCATCCTAGAATAATAAAGCTTCTTCTTTTATGTCCCAAAATCGAGAAACTGCTTTGCTTGTTTGTTGGCGCATTAACATACTATAGCATTGCTTGCTTAGTCAGTTAGGTAAAAGTTAAGGTTCGCGTCTTCCCTAACTCTATACCAGTTTATATCCAAACATTCTCCATTTCGTTTGTAGACTTATAAAGAAGGATTTGATGCCCTTGCCCCCAACACCGTCAGCCCATACTCCTAGTGTTCGACTGGCACACACCCTTTTCCCTTCGTTACACAACTTGCCCTGTCCTATATAATATATATACGCTGTAGTAACACTCTAAGAGGCCAAACAATTTGAACTCAGGACCTCTGTTTCAGGTCATGAACCCCATAAGAACTCCCACTGGGATACCTTCCCACCAAAGGAAATTCACAAGCGCCATAAGACACGGCGGAAAAAGAAGGTTACTTTATCGCAAACGAGAGAATAAAGTAACGCTCATATAGTTTCTGCGGCGTAGTTGGGTATATTTCCGAAACACGATGAGGAGACGCAAATGTAACTTAAATTGCCGCCTCACTCATGACACGCGGAATTTGTTATTCACGTGGCGCCATCGCTGGGATGGTCGTACAAGCTCTCTTTTGTTCAGATTAGTGGCGCCCTCTCAACGCCAATAGGTGCACTGAACGCGGGCACACTGGCCAAAGGAAGGAGGTATAACCTGCTATAACAAACGGAGTGGACGTACTGCGCTTCCAAGTTCTGCTGAATCGAAAATGTAAATTTGGTAGGGACGGCAATAGAAATGTCCTTATCGCCAAGGAGCATTTGTTAAGCTTTGTTTTCTGTTTTTTTTTTTAAGAAAAGTGAGTGGCCGGTAAATAATGTAACTAGAAAGAGAGGAGCGTGCCGAGAAAATTTGAAAAGCGGGATTTCAATTACTGTTTGAATGCTACCGCGCAAAAAACTCATGTGTAGAATTTCATTGATTGTTTCAGTAAATGTAAATAGGCTATTGTGTAAAAGCGGTACCCACAGGTTTCATCCTATCAGTTTCGGCGTGTATGAATTAGGGTGAGAGCATGCGCAGTATTTAACGTACCTTTTGGGAATGTGTACCAAGCGAGCAGTAAGATAGCCCCAGTATAAGATAGCGCGCGGGCTTTGACAAATGGTACAGCAGCGGCATATACACCAGTACTTCCATAGAGAAACGCACGCACACGCACGCACACATGTACTCAGAAAAAGAATGTCTCTTCGAGTGAGGGGAGATAGGGAGAGGGAGGCAGAGTTGTTCATTTGAATTAGAAGCTGAGATGTCTGCAAGCATGTCAACATCCTCATTCTACCCGGCGGTAGAATGGGAGGAAAAAAAGGGCGAAAAAAGACCTGGCCAGAAGTGAGCGAAAAAACGAGAACAAAATTCAGAGACACGCTCACGCGTGGGAATGCGAAAACAATGCTTTTTATTTCCATCTTTGCCGCCTTCTATGTCTAACGGTTGGTCTGCTGTGATTATGTCATCTCGGGTTAGGACAATATCTTCGTCACTCGGATAGAAGTCTACCGTGTATTCTTAGCGTCTTTACGGTTGCGGGGGTGTCGGCTGGTTGTGGTCTTAGCTGCGGCGAGCGCCTGCATCTACCCTCGCTCTGCGGCATTTTTTGTCTATCCTTGCACGTTATCTGAGCTGCACTTCCGCGTTCGACCAAGTTTTACAGCGGCCGTTGAGGTAGACGTTGCCGAGTCCATCGCCGTAGAGACAGCGAAAACATACAGAACGGTGCCCAGTGGTGCGCTGGTGTCCTCCCATCAACATCATCATGATCGTTCTGCTCTTGCGTCGTTTTCTTTTTATCTCGGTTACTACGGCTGAGCAGTTTGGCCAATCGCCCTTACTACCGCTACATACACGCAATTAGTGTATGTTTAGTGCAAGCTATTTCGGTTCATTTCTAGTTAGCCTACTCTAATGGGATATTCCACACCGAGATAAGTACAAGCCAGGCACCTCCGGTGTGATGCAAAACGTTAAGTAAACTTGATATGCCTCACCCCGCCTCTAAACTGACCTAAAAAAATATTTAACCCTTCTTATTTACGGGAAGAATGCGTAGAATTCAGTCAAGAAAACATCCTACAGTTAAGAGAAATAAGAGCTCTTAAATAAATAACTGAACTATTGGGGCTTAAACCCGGACCGTCCGCTCTAATAACCATGGTTCTGCCTGTTAGCCTACCTAGGGCGAACAGCGGGGCCGTACGCGGCATTAGGCGTCCAGCTACAGAGCCTTGTTTGCCGTCAGTCCAACCAGATGGCGCTACCATACCGTGGTTGACATTTGACCACCTTTGCTTTGTTTTTGACCGTATTTGCGCCTGGCTTGATTTTATTACGGTAGAAAGTACTCGTGTTGGGAAACATGGGGTATACTCGACAAACAGGGTCACGTAAGACAATGTCGCTTGCGCTAATCGGCCTGTGTCTTGTCAGACAACCCGAAAGCGCGATACTGCTGAGCAGCTATGACAAGCCAAGTGTGCGCAGTACCAACAGCACGCTCTGTAACTGCAATGTTTACGTGTACTTTCGTAGCTTCCATGCTTACCCCACCATTCTTACTTCTATAAAACGAATAGTATATGCATTACATTTAAGCGAAAATATCTCGTGAAGGAAGATAAAAAGCCCTGCATAACTTGCATTTGCTTTTGCCAGCTTTCGCGAATCGCAGAGCTGCCTGGTATGACATCATAGGTTCTGTTGCGGGAAATGTGCTAGCGAGTCGCATGGCCATTGCCATTTTTCGTAATGATGAAGCTTATTTGAGCCACGTTTACGTTAAAAGTGGTGTCAGTATGATTCTAACGAGGCAACCTTTCGAATGAACCAAAGTCGTGTTTTGCCTTCATGGCTCCTTAAGAGATTTCGCATTAAAAGTGATCCGAAACTAAGTCGTGAACGTTCAGGTTCAGTTGTGAATATTCAGGCGTGAACATTCAGGTTTAGAGGACTGGGCAGGTCACAACATCGTTTACTAAATCGTCTCAGTGAGGACGATATCTTCGCGATGATCTAACAGCACTGCTAGCGCTTTGCGTTAAGATGTGGACCAAGAAGATTAAGGTCACTGGTTCAGGGCTGATACATCCAATTAACGGCATGGGACGACACCTTGTTTCTATATAAGATACTATAACCGCAAGAGTTCTACTGCTTCCAAAAGGTCTCCGAGGGTCTTGCCAAGCCGAGAAGAATACGACTCAGGAACCGCTGCGTCTCGACGCAGCGCTTCCTGAGTCCTACCATGGTGCAAGAAGGCTGATGGTGCTTCGGAAAGGACCAAAGATGATTTCGTTCCACGAGCTTTCGCAAGTGCTTTTGTCGTAGCTTGTTAGCTTTTGTCGTATCAAGCTTGGTGAAGAAAATCTTCCCACTACACATTTGTAAGCCCCTCCGAGGAGCTTCATCCTTCTTCTTGTTTGCTAATACAAAACGGTGTGCATGACGGAGCTGCAACTTTATCAGGTGTCCAGAATCGTTCCCCGGACGGCGTGCTCAAGTAGAAGATTTTGCGGGATGCGTGCTTGTGGATGATGAAACGGCCGGTGCCCTGTACACCTCGGAGAACCGCCTTCGCATCCGTCTTCACCAAGGGGAAGATGGCAGCTAGTGGAGAATATAGCGGATAGCTTCTTCGATGGCGCGAAGCTCGGCTGGCAGATTATGTTGCCCCCTCGATGCGATATGAAACGCCTGACCACTAGAGGGAATAAACATTGAGGAAGAAATGCAGTCAGACGTAGATCAGCCCTCCGTGAAAATATTGTCCAGGGCGGAGCACAGTCGGCTAACGTGGTGTAGTTCACAACTGAAGGAGGCCACTTTCAGGAATGCTCTTATTGGAACTGATGAGCAGGGGCGAAGGAATCCAGGACAGGAATTGAAGCGCTGCCCTGGAGACAGCGGAAAGGTCCAAGGTCTTCACTCCTAGCTGGAAAGTCGACATTGGGGTTTCAATGATGCGTGTCCAGGCCGGAAATCTATTCGAAACATTTCATGCAGCTCAAAAACATCCACTTCAAACGACCGGAATACAAAACAGTTACTAATCCCAACGACGCCTTAGGAAAGTCAAGGCTTATACGGAGATTGTGTCTCGCCGCATCCAGCTGCTTTTTTGCTTGTGGGCGACAGGTTCTGGAAGCTAGGGAGGATGCAGCAGAGCATGTTCTTGACTTACTGTTTGCAGAGCAGTATACTAGAGTGGCATTCACTGACCGAGCGAATTCGACGTTTCTGGACATCACAAAAACTCGCAAACAGAGCTTCTTAACTTCAGGGCCTCACCAAACATCTCGTTCGCTTAAATCATCAAGGCAGCCTTCGGTCCGTACCTACTGCAGGGCACGGCCGCAACGGACTAATGAATGTCGTGTGATATGCTCGCGAGTAAGCTCCATTTGCAACACTTTTGCAACGACGACGTGAGCTCACCACACTCCAAACGCAGATCCCGTCCGCACGTGTGTTTTGGATGCCAGGCTGGCAAACTCGCTTTCGATGCATGCCTGTGAGGCTAATTATTGAACGAATCAAGACTTCTCTCTGCAATTCAACAAATGATTCCAGGATGTTCCTATTTTTATGACTCCTTACATTGCCACTGAAAATAATCTCTTGGCAATGCATTTGTGTACAGTGGCGAAGCAGACTACAAAAACTAAAGGCTAATTGTTGTAAAGCTGTCTTTCCCACATGAGGAATTGCAGAAAAGCCTACGTACAGAGGAAAATTGCGTTGTTGCGCGTTTAGTCGATCATTCATGCAAGCATGCTACATTATACACTCTGCAAGTCTAAGCTCAGCGGCACAAAACTCGATGGGATGAAACTTAGCGGCATTACTTGGTCATAGAACTCAGTTAGAAAGGATGCTTACAGATTTTCATATCATACCGGAATGCTTAGGTGTTTCTTGCTCTCTGGGTCTTGTTCTTTCCCGCATATGCTCTTCCTGCATGACTGAAGCGACTACGAATAGGTACAGGTTCCATTCAAAGCAGGCATATATTTAATGCCTGAAAAAAAAAAAATGCGCTCCCCAGATTGTCTCTTATATTTCTTGTACATACTGATAATTCCATCGACTGGTGGGATTTTTTACTTTATCATCACCTTATCATCGTCATCGGAGATTCGCACCGTGGCAGTTCGGTCGCGGTTGCTCGAATAAACCGTTCTCTTCCTCGCCCAGCCTTCGCCTCTCAATATAGATGATCGCGCAGCTTCAAAGAAAATGCAATGCTTTCTGAAATCCACACGTTGATTGAATGATTGATTGATTGATTGATTGATTGATTGATTGATTGATTGATTGATTGATTGATTGATTGATTGATTGATTGATTGAACGCGCCGGCGCTTCACAGGCGATGAGGCGCGCCGTAGTGGAGGGCTCCGGATTAATTTTGATGAATTCCACACGTCAGCAGTCCTGTGTTCATGAAATTTTAATCTTAACCATACGTTATTTGGCATTTTTGCGTGACTTAAAGCCTTTCTGTCCCATACTGAAAAGCTTACGTTGGCACTTTTTTCTTCCATGCACCACGGGGCATCGTTGCAAAGATGCTAACTTAATCCAGAAACATCAACTAAGGCTCATGTGTGGGTCGGCGAATGGCGTCCCCATTTGGTTGTCGTACCTTCGGGTGACATTTCTTGCAACCCCTTTTTGTTTCTTTTGACAGCTACTACCAGTCCAAATGTCGTTTCCATTGATCCCTATAAGACTGTGTTTCTTTTTCACTGTGCGGCGTTTTTTTATTTATTGTACTACTGCGGCTGAAAAGCTGGCTGCGTATCTCCAACGATCTGTGTAGAGGAAATTAAGTAGATTTTCTGCGATGGTATTTTATGATCAGAATTTTCAGATAGTAGGACTTCAAGTCAAGCGAACCTTATAGAGCAAAAAAAAAACATTAAAAATGACAGATGGTTCAACTACACCCACCGCGGAATATTGTGCAAAAGCAGCCCACATCATCGTTTATAAAGCGTTCCTCAATTAACCACTGCGGATATGTGGTACATCCCTAGGTTCCAGAGTACGCACAGATCTCTTCTAGTACGCACAGACCCTCCTAGTGCTCTGGCTCTATGTAATTGATTGATTGATTGATTGATTGATTGATTGATTGATTGATTGATTGATTGATTGATTGATTGATTGATTGATTGATTGATTGATTGATTGATCCCTCCTGAAACGTTCCGTATATACGGAATTATGGGAATGCGGAGTACATTCTTAGCATGACACAAAGCCGCCACAAATCAATAAAGATTGTTCAGAAGTTCATGAAAATGAAACAGTACATGCCTATTGAAACATTTGACACCGGTTTTAAGTCTCTATGATCAATAGAACCGATAAATCATTGTCCGTATGAATTCCGTATATACGGAGTATACGGAAATCATACGGAGAGTGATTTTATTTATTATTGAAGATAAAAACACGAAAACAGTGCCAAACGTTCATATTGTGCAAACTCATATAATTCCCGTGTTTGTAGGACTAATATCTACATTTATTACGCTTGGGGGCGTAACACTCCGTATGAACTCCGTATTCCCATAATTCCGTATGTGCGGAATTATGGCCCGTGATTAGCCGTTTTGAAAGAGTTGTTCTGTACAGCTTTGGTGATATGCGCCTCTGCATGTTGACAAGCTTGTTGCTGTTGATGAAACTTTACGAATCTGTCCTTGAGACATTTCTGACGCCGATCCCGATCCCGGCTCACTTTCCATATTTATTTCACACACACACACACACACACACACACACACACACACACACACACACACACACACACACACACACACACACACACACACACGCACACGCACACGCACACGCGCACGCGCACGCGCACGCGCACACGCACACGCACACGCGCACGCGCACGCACGCACGCACACACACACACACAGATGCGCCTGTAGAAAGACATACAATTTGTTCATATTGTTGGAGGGTAGCGGCTGACACGCCATTGTTGCTTTCGCAGACAAGGGTCAAAGTTGTGCTCCTCGTTTCGGCCCATGAGACACGGCTATCTGGCATGAGGAGGATGCTCGTTAGGCAAACTTCTCAAAACCTGGCTTCTGATTGAGCTGGTGGGAAACTTGCTATGCTTATTCAGCGTTTCATCCCAGACATCTTCCCGCTATCGTTCCACTATAAGGATTTAAAGAATGTGCTTGACTCGCCTAAAATGCTAACGTAGGACGATGACGTTTACAGCGTCTTTTCGCGAAAATAATCCAGTTCCTCCACGGGAGTTTTAACCATTAATAAAGGATACTGGTTACAACCACGAAGACTTCAGAGCAACAAATTTGCGTTTAAGGTTAGTGATACTAAATACACGTTATTTAGACACCGCCGCGTAGAATGCAACGGCGTAATTACTCGACATTTTTTAATGAAATTAAAAGCAGTGTGTTAAAGCACAAACTTTCTTGCATGTGAATTTTTAACAACAAATTCTGGAATACGCAACGTGAAAAGCTGTCAGAATTAAAATTCATGTTTCAAGGATTTTAGGCGCCGAAGCTACACCCGGGCAATGAGGCGCGCCGTAGTGGAGGGCTCCGGATTAATTTTGACCTCCTGGGTATATTTAACGCGCACCGAAACCTCGAACACACGGGCGTTTTCGCTTTTTGCCTTTATCAGAAAAGCGGCCGCCTAGGCCTGGATTGAACCGAGGTCCTTGGGCTCAGCAGCACAACTCCTGCGCCACTGAGCCAACGCGTCTGGTCAGTCTTTAGTTTTAAGCAAAACATCTGGCCGTCTGTTGATGATCTCTAACATCATGCTACCCCAGGGAAAGCAATCCATCCACTGCGCGTCATTTGTTGCTCGAAGCAGCCGAGGGTACGCAACCCGAAAAAGTGTGTCAAGGTTGGTAGTGCCAGTGAACTTTTCTTAACGCGTAAAGTGTTTCTTTTTACCACTGCTGCCAAACAATTGCAGCTGACTCCACAATTCACGAACAAAGTTCGCGCAATACGTGACCCTGCGCTACCACTTGTCCTGCGGCTAGCGATGTGCGCGCGGGCAAAGAACTCGACATCGCCTGGCAATCGTCTTAGGATAGCTTTATTTACGAGTCCCCCGCAGCGCGGCGCAATTGTCACCATGCCTGAAAAACAAAGAAAGAAAGAAAGGAAGAAAGAAAGAAAGAAATAAAGAAAGAAAGAAAGAAAGAAGAAAGAAAGGAAGGAAGAAAGAAAGAAAGAGAGAATGAATGCAAAAGAGAAGGAAAGAAGTAAAGAAAGAAAGAGAGAAAGTAAGGTACGCGCAGTGGAAACCGCGGAGCACAAGCACCAGCTCCTGCAGTACAGCTGTGGCAATCGGGCTAGCTACCGAGGACAGCGACCGACGTTTGGCTAAATTCAGGGCAACACAAATCGATCTGAACCGGTGGCGCAAAAGTGAACACAACGGATGTCAGTACCAGCAGGGATTGTGAAACGAGCTGCTGCGGCGATGGGAGCAACAACAGTTTCTCTGCAACAAATGAGAATCCGATTCGAGGACTGGGAAATGCCTCGGCTATTATTAGCAAAATCTCAACTACAGAGCGGTTTATCAATCTGGAGTTGTATTTTAGGAGTGTAGATGTAAGTTAGGACAGTTGGGGTCCTGCTTTGAGGGCTTTTCAGAATGAAAATTTCAGGGGTCGCGAAGAAACTTTCGACGAAGCCTGTATACTTGCGTTCATACGCTACACCATTCCCGTTCTGAAGGGCAGGGAGTTACACTGAAACGACATGGAAAACGGAGGATTGTATGCTAGAGCTTTCAAAAAAAAAAAAAAAAAGCACATCATAACATAACACAGGACATAACACAGGAGCTGACTGAGCCTTCGGCTGTGTCCGTAGAGTTACAATGTTGAATTCCAGTGGCAGACCCGGCACACTTTCAGAGCAACTATTCTTGCTCCGTGTGGAGCACAGACGTTCCAATGGCACATCGGGAGCATCTGAATCCTGTTCCAATAGGACATCGAGAACGCCGTCGCAGCCAGATCTTTCCGTGGAGCAAGAAAAGTTGCTGCCTCGAAATCGGCGGAATCGACCGGAACTCGCGGAGTGCCTCTTCTTCTTCCGTGACGTCGTCACCGTCTGCTTCCGCTCTACTATATATATTTATATATATATATATATATATATATATATATATATTTGTAGCAAGTATAACGAGCAGCTCTTGTAACGCCATCAGCTTATCCGGGCATGCACCACATCAAGAAAGAGTGCCATGCGATCGTGGCCAATCTATGCACGACGGTATGCGCGCGCGCTGGTAGCAGTGGAAGAAGAAGTACGGCAGAAGGTGCTTGGCGCGTGTGTTCGGCCATCGTCTGTACGCTTGTACCTGCGCTCGCCTTGCTTCTGCTCCTACCAATAAACAACGTTCGGTCTACTACCGGAGGGTCAGCTATATCCCTTACAATATATATATATATATATATATATATATATATATATATATATAGATAGATAGATAGATAGATAGATAGATAGATAGATACTTTTTTCGAACCGACAATGTACGCAACGGCCACGGCCACAAGGGGAGAATAGACGCTTCACGCGTTGTCGCGTTCATGCTTGCTGCCTACCCAAGGAAAGCGAATGTGACCAAAATAGGTAACACTCGTAATCAAGTGGCGAGGAGCCCAGTCCGAGCGACGACTGGATGGACATGACCTGTAAATGCGCCTTAGGCGTTAGAAAGCGGTACTAGAAGCTTAAGGAAGGTCTTACGTTACCTGGCAAAGCTGTACTTTGAAGCAACCACGACCGTTATAAGCCGGCAACCAAAATATGAACTTATCATCTTATTAGGAAACCGTGTTAGAGCTTCTCTATCTGTTAGGTAAGAGAGAGGTACGGCTATACTGGAGACGAGAAAAATTATCTGTACAAATATGAACTTGCAGTGCCGAAATCGTGGTAAGTTTTCCGAACAATAGTTATTTTATTAGCGCGTGTTTAATAACTTATTTATAGCTGTAATAAGTAATAATGCCAGTGGGCTTGCCGGACAGTACAGCAAGGACAGTACAGCAAGTGTGTGTATGCGTATGTATTAGATAACCAGAACAAAATTATTAATCATGGAATGAATCACGGGACATTGATAATGCACGGAAATTGATAACGGAAGCAAGACACAGCAGCATAAGCCATCATTTCTTGAAATTTGTAGGTTTTATGCTACCTAGGGCCGGGCAAGTTGAATGTCCGAAAGATTCAGCCTATTTTAGGTGTGCTAATACAAGCAATTTGAAAGCAGTAATGGGTACTTTTACCATAACCACTGTACATTTTAAACAAATATACCTTTTAGACACAGCGGAAGCCATTGGTTCTGAATTAAGATTTATTAAATTATTGCGAGATAAATGGACGCTCATGGACATAATACAATTCTTGAGAGTTGGTTTTTCTAGAAACTTTACATCCTGCGGTATAAACTATCACAAATAGTTATAAATTCTCGTGACATTCTCGTGAAATATTATCACAATTATCATCCAACGCCATAGTAGCTTTCTTCGCTGTTGGCCTTGTTTTGCAGCTTCACCTGAGAGTACGGGTTGTTGCTGTGGAGCACGCTTTACAGGTTAGCTGGTATGCTGATAACTACGGGATGAGTGCGGATTCAGTGAACACGACGTCCAACAGCCCCAACGCTTTTAAAAGAACGCCCTTATACAGAAACAGAAACTTAGATACGTTTTCTAAAAATAAAATCAGGAACCGATCCATGGTGAAGCTGGTCTTATCGCCCCTAAATGGAGGTCTGTAAAAAAAGTGTGCGCCATACTTCAGAGCAAGATTCTCGTAAGATTCCATCGCCATTTGGTTCGTGTCTCTGTCGTCCGCTAATATAAAATCCATGGGAGCGCGCGCCTACGTGTCAGGTTGCCTATGATCATAAGAAAGTCCAACCAGCACACTCCAATTTCACATTGCAGCGGAGATGAATGTTGAACGAGTGTAACCCAATTTCGCATGATGCGAAAGAAACCAGTGCGCATGATCACAAATGTTTCCTATGATGCCCACACATAGCAAATTTTCATGCGTTTAAACTTGCATCCTGTACGCGAATTTTACAACATCGCCCGTATGAAACGCTATCAGGATGGTGTGAAATACAATGACGCATTTTTGGTCCAGTTTTCTGAGCTTACAGCAAAATAAAGCGCATGTTGTTTACACGTAAAGGAGGGATGGAAAATTCCACGAACTCGAACGAAGTATGGTCGCCAGATGCTCTCATATTAGTTTCCTCTTCTACTCAACACTGCGGTGGTTTGTTAGCGCCGAAATGATATGTTATGCGTTTCAATGTTTGCGGCGTCTCTCTGATATTTCTTTCGTGCCCGAACGATATATTACGCTTTTAAGTGTTTGCAGTGTCACCCTGATAGCTTTACATATATGCGTGTTTATGGCGGCCACTTTCAAAGCCCTATGTGTTCTACCATGCATGCAGTCACGGTCACCAATGTTTCACTAATAATGTGTACCACTCGCTTTGCATTAAAACGAAATTGAACAGTTGCAGGGGACATCAACGTTAGGTCTTAAGATGTGATTCTAAATCGCGTTGCTTCGTTGTCGGGGTAGCGTTTCAAAACGCAGTTTTGGCGCCCCAGCAAAGCTAGGCACAGGTTACATGCTTCAGACGCCGGCTTTTTTACTGAATTAGCCTTTCGAAGCTTTCGCGTTGAAATTAGGCCCTTCATTATGAATCTTTTTCAGCCTGGTGATTCACCCATCCCTAAGGTTCTTATTTCCTCCTCTTCCTCGACTTCGACTAGGAAGGCCCTAAGCAGAATGAACACCTGCAATGGAAGGATATATTTCTAGGCCTTTTTTTCGAGACAATCCGCATGCGAAGCTAGCTGGCATCCACATTATACGAGGACATGCTTTCAAAGTTCACACTGACGCCATATTTAATTGGTTTATTTACATCGAGTAGCATTGACTGAGTCGAATGACATCCTGGCGCCTGATTATATCATATTCATATCACGTTTACCTACACCGCGCTCTTTTTGGCACGATGTTGTGGAAACGCGGCCATCTTTTGCTCAACTCCCATGTTTTGAAAAAAGTCCAGACGACATTATTGCTGCGCAGGGACCACCTGTGCTGATGTAATCAAATTATTATCGGCAGTTAGAGTCAGTCTCTCTACCTACCAAGACGAATTAAGCTTATCTAACGTTTCTTTTTCTGTTGTACACGCTACCCTAGAGGCCATAGATCATCGCACTGAGCATCCAAATAAGTGCTAAGAAACCTATTAAGCAACGCCTTTTTACTCCTCTCCTGACTTTAGCTAGTGAGTGGACAGCGCCCTACTTCGTGATTTGGCGTAACGATGGTCCAGTCGAAACAAAGGTCCGTTCAAACGTTTCTTTGTTCGTAAAACACACCAGTCGCGCGGCTGCTCCAGTTACGAAGGTCACGAACGCCGCCACCGCCGCCGCTTTGGGATCCTATACGTGCGCAACCAAGGGCCGAGATTTCGCCAGGTTACAGCGAGCGCACACAATGCATTTCACACACACCGTTTGTTGCGGAGGCAAAACGCGCACCGTCACGTTCCTTCGCACGCGTGCGTTCAGACTCGAGGCAGTCGCATTGTGTGGCCCCCGGCACGCACGCGATTTCACGACCGCGCCGCACAAGGGCAGAGAAGTTGTGGAAAGAAAGTCGCCCATTTACCGCCGCAATCGTTACACGGAGAGCCCACCCCGGGCAGCGCAAACAACGTCGACCCCTGTGGGCGAGCTCCTCTGAAAAGAAAGCACCTCCGGCTGCGCCCTCATAACCCTGGCCGGCCGAGGAGGCTGTGGCGACGAAGACGCCGTTAAACGCTTCAACGGCACCGTCCAAAGAGGGGGCAGTGTGTCCCACGCGCGCATCTGTGGCTCGTTTTAAACCACCCTAGTATTCGTCGCATGAGAGCGCGTTGGGTCAACGCCACTCTGACTCTAAACCCACGACGTCACGTCACTTGTCTGAACAAGCGCCCTGATTTCATTGGCCGATTGTAGGTACACCACGCTCGTGTTCGAGCAGCCATTCGTCAAGTAATAGAAAACGTCATCACAGTGTTTCTAAGGTAGCCAATGGCGCTGCGGGTGAGAGGGACATGAAACAGCCTTCGTATTAAGTCTGCATGCTGCGTCATCCGTGCGACCATCCACCGATGTCGTTTTCCCCGCATGGTGATCCCGTCGAGGCTGCAAGACCAGACGGCGTTGCCCGCGTCTCTGGCGACGGCTGCCTTAGGGGTCGCCCCACTTTTTGGGCGGCGACATTCGAGTACCGGAGCAGTTGCGTAAAGCTTCCCCCTTCGGGGCGATTAAAAGCCGGGCTCGTAAACGTTTTTACGGTCCCGCTGTATACGGTGCGCCCCCAGCGGCGGAGAGGGGTCCTCCCCGGACCTGGTTCGTGTTCGACGTCGCTCGGCCTGGTGGAGACCACCGTCGTAGCCTGGCCAGGTTATCCGTGTCCCCGCAGTCCTGTGCTGGGTGGAAACGTTTCCTCCTTGGCAACTTGTTGCTGTTTGGTTGAGGGCGCTCCGGGGAGCTGATTTATGCGCGCGCCAGTTATCAGCCTTATTTACTGGTCGACGCCCGTAAGCCTTTGCCATTAGGAACGGGCGAAACGTTAAATCTACCGTCTCGGCGAGAGAGCTGTGCGTTATGTGGCAGCCGTTGCTTGTGAAGGTGTTCAACTAATCCGAACTTCGTGCCCTGTGTGCCGTTGTAAATGTAAAAAAAAAAAAGCAGAAAGAAAGAATAAAGAATTTGCGGTTGGTTCAAGAAGCTGCCACTCCTACCGTCTTTGCCCACCTTGCGCAGAGCCCGCGCACTATCAGGAAGTGGCGTTATCTAAAGCTGTGCTTCCTAGCGAAAATTTAGGTCCATATAAAACTCTAAACGGTGATAAGCGACGGTGCCCCGAGGCAGGCCTAACTTCTGGCAGGCACTTCGCTTCATCGTACTGAACCCACCATGCACTAAGCTAGTGTTTTGATATCCGTAAAAACATTGCTAGTGCAACTTGAGGAACAAAACATGCAATAACTGTAATAAAGTTGTATGTAGACGAAATATTCAATGCACTTTGGTTTCTGTAGTTGAGAACTAGGAGGTGTTGAAGGTATAAGAAAAAATCATGCACCTTTCCGTCTAACGACGACGATGGCTGAACTCGGAACTTTCTCGTGACGGATTGTTTGGTTGTAGTCTGTGTTTGGGCTGAGCTTCTACCACATCGAAATGGAGCAATCGAATAGACGCCGGCTTCCTAACACGAAGGACCCAGGTTCGATTCCGGCCATGGGAAGCGTTTTTTAAAGACCATAGCCTTTCCTGGGCCACTTGAGCGCAGAAATTTTGGTCTGTCTGTATGCCTGTCTGTCTGTCCCTCGATTCAGCCACCCGGAAAAGCGGAAGCTGCACAATAGGTTTATATACCCGAAGCGAAATCTAAACGTCTAAATCCGGTGGCAAAGTTCATACTTGTCAACATTGTTGAAAAGAACAAAACATTACGCAAATGTGGGGCCGAAAAACAATACATAAGTGATATTTGCAGTTTTTCTTTATTAAAAAAATCGTGGACGCTTGATTTTTCCGATTGCAAACAAAATACTACATTCATTGCAGCAAAAAAAAAATCATCCCATCGCCTGCTGTGGCCCTCGCCACTATACCTTCTGGCGGAATTAAAAAAAAAAATCTCAATGGCTAAGGCGTTGTGCTGCTGAACACGAGGACGCCGGTTCGATTCCCGGCCGCGGTGGCCGCTTTTCTGATGGAGGCGAAAAGTAAAAACGCCTGTGTGTACGAGATTTATTAATTCGGAGCCCTCCACTACGGCGCGCCTCATCGCCTGCGTTGCGTCGGCGCGTTCAACCCCACAATCAATCAATTTTAAAAAATCCAACAGCAACAGTAAGAAAGGGCTTTTCTAGATAGGTTCCACGTTCCGCTTGGCACGCGCGTGAAATAGGGCAACGTGGTACCGTAGCACTGGCATCGTGGCACCCTGCGTGGAACAGAAAAACGCGCTAATTTTAAACGTACTTGAGCAAACCTCTAGCGTATTTATCTTGAGAGGAGCGAGACGGGAGAGAAACAGCGTAATAGGTTAGCGGGAAAGAGAAGGAAGGCATTTACTTGTTCCAGGGGCGCCAGACGGCTATCGTCTTTCGTCGACATTTGCCACGAAAGGAGTAGACATGCGGCCAACTTTTTTTCTGTCACTTAAACCGACGATCATTCATTATCATCGTCAGAGAAAGCTGGCTTTCCCGCAGGGCATTTTCACGTTACAGACGCCTTCAGTGAGAACACAAAGGCTTCGCTTTAAAAAAGTCAGCAACCGTGAATGGCTATGCATGTAGAGGCAGAAGAGAAATTAAGAGGGCCATGACAGACATAAAATGGAGTGTAATCAACCATGGTTGATTACACCAGAAAGCTTCCAAACAAATTTTCAACCGCTCTTTTGGCCTTCGGTCTAGAACGGCCGAATTGCCCTTACTCAAGGCGGCACGGAAAGCGAGCAATGCTGCAGAAGGTGCTAAGAATCTCTCTGTCTGGAAAGGCTGCCACTGATAATTGTTTATCGCTACGTTGAATGCTGGACTACTTTCGAGTAAAGCTCTTCTGTAAGAGCTACACAAGCTGACATTCGGTGGGACATGGCAGGGTTGAAACAGGTAAGAAAATTTGGTGAGGAATTGCTAGTGCGCCCTGCCGGGGATATTTTCTGTTATTTTAAGTGAAAAGCTTTCTTAATGAAATAAAAAAAAAACTAATGTGTTTCCCCATAGACCGGATGGTCGACGAAAAACCTCTGATAAGATCTCTGCACATACGGCGCGTGCGAGAAACCGGGCTTCCATTATGTCAAAACAGTTACTCGAAAATCGCGAAGAAGAACGATTCTCTGATAAGAAAATACACGCATCGATCGTGCAAAAGGAGTATAGTAGTATATCTCATAAACCGCGTATCGGTGTGCATTTAGATCGTTCGTACATGCGTTTACTTAGTACGCGAAAAATAGTCGCATGGGTTGGTTCTTCGTTTGTGATTTGGGGTCTTTGAAGGTTTGGCGATATTTTTGACGCACTTGCGGCTAAGGTTGGATGCGCTTTTAGCGAAGGTTTTGGCGCAATTATGACGCACTTTTGAAGTGAGAAAGCTTTCGCGCTTCTCTCGACTGTATTTAGGAAGGGACAGTAAGGTATTTTTGTTATTCTCTTACGCAAAAATAATACTATCACGTATAACACGTGATCGAATTGCATAGTAAACAAGAAGGTCCTAAACGACGATTTTGTCAGCCCTATGTAAGCATAATTACTTTATTCGCTAAAGACAGTTTCCACAAGCAATCTTTGGTGCTGCTGCCATTGGTGCTGCGGCCTTTGCTAAATGGCGCGCGTATCGATAGCTAGCCATACAGAATATTTTTTTAGGGTTCGACGGTAAAAAGTCCACATTAGGGATGCCGACATTATAGCCGCCTCCGAATCGAGGTATCGACAAGTTTAATGCCTTCTCCGGTTCCACATTTTCTCCTCATAACAAAGATAGCTGGCCTCCAAAATAAGTGGCACATTTGTCGTCGTCGGAGTCATTAAATGGCGGAGCAGCAGCAGCTGCCGCGAATGGTAGTGCTAGAATGTGGGCAGTTAGTACTCGCTGCTTGAGATAAAACGAATAATGACATCCGTGGTGCCGGCTTCATCTGCGATACTAGGATCGGCAAATTGCTATCACCGACGCTCAGGATAATCGCGCTATAATTTAACTCGGGATACGTGAGAAGAATGTCTTATAATGGGGCGACCTAACACAGAGCAGCTCATGAAATAAAAGGGAGAACTGACAAGATGGAAAAGTGAACGGAGGAAGTCTCTTTGCCGACAGAGGTTTTGAGCCGAGAAGAAATTTCGTTACAGCCCAAACAAGAACGACGTGAAACGTTATGATAGCGATGAGAGTATTCACACACGCACAAGAACACACACATTCAACGCGCCCATTACTAACGTGACGAGTGAAAGACGTACGATGGCTCCTGCTGTGGAGGGATATCGTGACTTCATCCACATAAAATCATTCCACATGATTTCAGTCCATGTAAGGAAGGACGCCTTCATGACTGCTCTCGTTTTGTTCTACTGTGTGTTCGTCCCTCACTGTCAATCAGGATAATCAAGCTTGCAATCCTGCTCTCCGTCCCACTGCACTTGCGGAGCAGAAATGTGAAAGCACTCACACCATTCTGCACATCCCGTCGGTGAGGGAAGCTGATTATTCGGTTAATGTGGTCATGTTGACGATGAAGTGTGACATGCGCGGTGCCCCCTATAGAAGGCCGAAGTGATAGTGTGACTGTTTCTGCCGTTACCTCGGAACAATGGTCTTTATAACAAGCAGGGGTTCGCTAGAGCTCTAACGGGGTTGCAACGAGCAAACATTCTGGATTTAAAAACCTTTTTCGTCGAAGTATAAAAGTTACCCGACTCGGTTTCGGCAGAAGAGCTCCCGAAAACAATCCTCATCAAGAAAAAAAAGGAAAACAACAAAAAGCCCCTCTATGCATGCATGTTTGCTTTATCATGCATGTTTCGCACCTGCCCACCTCACAAAAGTAGTTCGCATGCCTGTTCTTGTTGGTCAGGTTTAGGAAAACTTCAGGGTAATTCGGTAGCGTATCGTTGGCAATCATTGGAAAGTTTAGTTGTCAATTAGTTCTCTTGGCAACACTGGAAACGACCATGGGCATGGCCGATCCGCCACTGACATGGCGCGGCTTGTGCCACTGCGCCAGTAGCGGTCCCAGAGATTGGTTTTAGGGGGGGCGAAATTTTTTTTTAGGGGGGGGGGCGATTTTTTTTTGGGGGGGGGGGGCGAATAAGAACGCTTCTCTCCTTGCGCCAGTTCTGCGGAGGAGGTGACAACAATGCCGGCGTGTGCACGTATGTGGTGTAACCCGCTTGCGCACAAATCACTTAGCGACACAGTGTTTTTTGACTCCCCGTAGGCGGTGAACGGCTGACTCGAGCCGTATTTCTGACGGTCGCAACACGTTTGCGACCTCGCACAAGTGGATTTAACCTCGCGCAAGTGGAATGCTTCGAAAAAAACAAAAAAATAAGAAGCTGAGGACCTCTTTGGGGGGGGGGGGGGCGATCGCCCCCTTCGCCCCCCCCCCCCTTGGGACCGCCACTGCACTGCGCCCGTACGCCGAAGAAAGAAAAAAAAATCACCGGCATGTGACGTGTACTCTGTTTAAACCCGAGTTTCAACGGTGGTACCAACAGAGGTGTTATTAATCGCCCTCACATTGGCCTCGAGGCATTACTTTGCGTTCGTTGCGGCAGAGTTTGGAACGTCCAACACAGACCATGTGCTTTGCCCGGACAAGTACCGCCATCCCGCGGAGCCCGGCGTAACCAATAACAGCGCAGTCACATGGTTGGCTGCATGCGTTCTTCGCCAGTGAATACAAGCTATAGCATATGAAAGCAAATAGACTGGCGCCTCTTTATCTATAAGGTGTCAAAAATTGGGCCCATCTCCCCGCGAGGGGGACTCGAGTAAATGCGTCGCATAGGGGGTGGGTGTATTGCGTTAACGTTTAGTGTTTGGGGAGTTGGTGGTAGTGAATGCGTTGTATCAGCAGCTTCTTGACGTAGTTTGAATGAGTCAAGGATATAAGGCGCGTTCGTAGCCTCCCATTCTGTGTCGGCTTTGTGGCGCAGTGGGTAGAGCACATGTACATTGCGTTCCGCCGCAGGGTCGAGGGATCGAAACCAGGCGCCGGATAGTATTTTTTTATATAGTGTAGTGGGAGGGGTGTGGACTACGACTACGGACGTCAACGCGGGTGACATCGTGAGTTACTGAAATGTTCTGCATTAATAGAGTGCTAGAGTCCCTTAAAAAGATAAGTTTTTCGAAAGACATCATGAATTAACGCATTAATTACCCGAAATCAATTAAAATTCATTCCAGTAGGCCTCTCTAATGTCATTTTCATTGGCTATGGCGCCCACTATTGACTACTTTCGGCATCAACTCCAGGCCGATACTCGAACTAATCGAGAGAGGGTGCCACAGTCCCTCGTGGCGGAAGAGCAGGAGCAACGACGACTGCATCAGGCGATTTTATACAGGCGGCGTTGCAAAAAAAAAAAAAAAAAACAACAACAACACAAACACCGAGTAGTCATCAAGAATAACACAAGGGAAACACTGGAGAACCACTAGTAGAACAAACATACAACTCGAGTA